>NW_006281995.1:274687-277272 GCF_000327345.1 Myotis davidii | reverse complement strand
TCTCTCTCTCTCTCTCTCTCTCTCTCTCTCTCTCTCTCTCTCTCTCTCTCTCTCCCCCACACAGACACCAATAAATAAGAAAAGAAAAATAAAGTTATTAAAAACAACTAAATGCTGAGTTTCAGCATTCATGCCATTATAGAGTTTTCTAGAGGTGAACACTGCCTAGCTCTTGACATGACCATTGCCCGACCAGGCATCTCTGATCTGCATGTAATTCCCGCGTCTTCCTGGCTTTTACTCCAAGTCTGTCGTCTTCCACTTGCCTAAGTCCTTTGTTTCCTGTCATTTTCAACTTAGATGTCACCTGGAAACCTTCCATGATCTCCCTACCATCCACCTCCATCTGGGCTAAATTGATCTCTCTGTGTTCCAGTATCTCCATATTGTAGAATCTAGAAGGTTAACTGTTTGAGTCTTTTTTCCCATTAAACTTGAGATCCAAAAGAGCAATAAAACCCCAACTATGCTTCATTCATGTTTTGTTGCTCCTTAATTTGACACCATATTAGATTTTTGTGTGTTTTTTGTTCATTTAGAAATATATTTCTTTGTGTGCAACTATATTTTTCAACTTAAAAATTTTTCAGAGTTATGTTTATTGGATGAATGTTAAGTGTAGCAAGTAAGTTATGTTTCAGCAGCAGATTACTAAACTCACCGTAGTCAAGAGACACACATGCTAGATCTATGGCTACTATTTAATATGACAGCAAAGCTACTCATCTTCCTGGAAAGAAACTCATTTTCCAATCTGAAAGAATGAACACTTAAGGAAGTATGGTACTTGGAGGGAAAAATTGTTTCATGGAGTTTATGTCAATGAGTGGACTTTTGCTTGATATTTTTGGATTTGTGCTTTAGAATTGCTCAAATATATTAGCAAAAAAAACCCACAAAAAACACAAACAAACAAAAACCCTCCTATTGACAATTTATCCTATCTAATAATAGACAAACATGGTAATTGACCATACCTTCGCTATGCCTCCCATTGGCTAATCTGCATGATATGCAAATTAACCGCCAATAAAGATGGCGGCTAATTTGCATACTGCAGGCAGGGTGGGACAGTGCCATCCCACCTGCCCCACCGCCATCTGGAACTGCTATTTGCGACCCGGGGTGGTGGGGTGGGACAGCGCCATCCGGCCTGCCCTGCCGCCATCTGGGCCTGCTATCTGCAACCCAGGGCTGCGGGTGTCTGTGTGCAACCCAACCTGGGCAGCTGGGTGATGCAGCAGCAATCAGCCAGCCCACCTGGGCGTTCCATGTGCGATCCGACTCAGGGCCGAGCGGGCAGCAGCAATTGGCCAGCCTGCCCGGGTGTCCCGTGTGCGACCCGTCTTGGGGCAGCTCCCCAACCCCTGGATCAGCCCTGCCATGTGCACGACCCGGGGAGGCGGGGCAGGCACCAAGGGATTGGGCCTGCAATCTGCCACCCGGGGAGTGGGCCTAAGCCAGCAGCTGGTTATCTCCTGTGGGGTCCCAGACTGTGAGAGGGCACAAGTGGTGCTGAGGTACACACCCCCACCCCACCTCCCCTGCCAGTGCACAAATTTTTGTGCACTGGGCCTCTAGTATTATAATAAATCAGTTAAAAACAACCCAAAGACCCAAAGGAAGCAGTTATGCCATAAGGAGTGACAATTTTTAGGATTCATCTCTCTTCTGTATTGGAACAGAGTATGAGGTATGGCAATGTAAAAAACCTAGCAAATCAAAAGCACTCTAGAGAAATCCTTGAGCCTATTTTCTCAGGACCTACTTTATTATTTCTTAATAAATATATTTTGGAGAGATAGTGTGGTTAGTGAGAGGGAATGGGATTTAAATTAAGTTTAAATCCGGCTTCAGTCTCTCACTTGAGCAAGTTACTCAAACTTTTTGAGCCTCCATTTTCCCATCTGTAAAATGAGAATAATGATATGTGGGAAATTATTGTGAGGGCTATAGAATAATTCACTTGATGCACTGGGTGTAGAGCTCATTATCAACAATTACGAGCCATTATTATTAGACAAAGTAGGAAAAGAAGACCAATTGCCTACCTCTTTGCATTTTTTTCCTTTTTCTGCTTTCATTGGATGGGCATTAGTTTTGGAAATGGATGTACATCTCATTTTGAGGATTAATGTAGACCATCACTTTCAAATATGGAAAATTTCCCTTTTATGATGTGGATGCTTGCTAATTTCCTCTGAGTAAAAGCTAGGGTTTATAACTGCTCTGATTGCAAGCAATATCCTCATTTTGTATAGAAGGTTAACAGAACCAGTAAAAAAAAAAAAAAAAGTGATTTGGGAATAAAGACATTCATTAATACATTGAATGTACCTGTTTTCAAGTGAAAGAAAACCTGTTCATTTTATTGGGCCCATTAAACACTGTACACAAGAAACAATTCTATATTTAATCTGTATCTTTGCACTGCTTTAGATATACATATACATCTTTATTTCTGAGGCTAATGGTGGAACTTTTGATATGTTTTCACTGTGATGTGATACAGGTGATGCTGGAACACAGACTTAATGCAGGCCTTTGCCCTACCCTGGCCCAGAACATGCATTTATCTTTAGATC
>NW_006281995.1:272782-274663 GCF_000327345.1 Myotis davidii | reverse complement strand
CTTTCCCCAAGGCCAGAATTTCCAACCGAAAATAATCCTTTAGATTCTGTTTAGCTCAACCTAATCATTTCAGATATGTATGTGTTTATTTTTAACTTTCCTCATGATTCTGAATGAGGATTTAGTTAAATGCCTGTTTAAGAATTGATGAGTAATTTAAAGGATTTAGGAGAACATTCTGTACTATTATATGCAAATATATGCCATGCATGGCTCCCTATGTCATTAACCTGGCAGTCATTTCATGCATGACTCCCCATCTTATTAAGCTAGCAGTATGGAATATTTGATTTACTAAACTGGGATGAACTACTTAGTGTGCTAATATAGGAATATAACTTTTAAATTTCTTTGGAATAACTATCTTCAAAACAGATTTTTGAAGACAATAACATTATTTTGACAGCTGTGCTCAGTTTCTAAAAGTCTATTTTAGGAAGCTTCTTATAACTGTTGGAACTGTACCTGTGTGATTTGAATGAGCCATACAATAATTGAAAATGAAAACTATCATAGCAATAAGAGCCTTTAGAATTCTGTAGCAAGTGATTCAACATCACAGGTAAATAAATTCAGTAGAAGCATTTGCTTCTAGACAGGATGTCTCACAGTGTATGGTTGCCTGTTAGTCTGCCACTAGGCTCCCAGTTACCATGATGCTATAAAATCTCTTTTTATAGCCAAGACCCCTCTGGCTTCCCCTGGCTTTCGTTGCCATAGCAGCGTTCATTGGCAATGGAATTTACAGGAGGAAAAAAAGAGGGGGACGAGGGGCTACATATTTGTAAAGTTGGTGCAATGCCAAATGTAGCAGGAATTATCAGTGCAGGATGCTGTATCCTTCCTTTAGTGTCCATTTCAGTTGGTGCCAATTGTCACCCACATAATCACAAAACACTCTGTCATCATTCAGACCAGCTGCATGAAATGAGACAAAGGGAAATTTAGCAGCAATTGAGGAAATGGTAATTTAAAAGGATTTTAAATGATGTTTTCTATGTTTCTCAATCAACAATGTTTTAAAGCATTTAATTCCTCCTTTTGCCTTTACAATAGGATTCCTTACTGTTTCTGGCTTGAATGATGACATATTTGCACTATGTTGGCCAAGAAAATGTCAGAGACTAGAAAAGAAGTCAAATAGATAAAACCAAAAAGGGGTGATAGGAAATATTTATAGTAATTTTCATTTCTGTTAGGTTTCATTTTGAATTTAAATTGCAAGGTAAATTTGCCTTTGCTCTTTGCCTACAATATAATTTTGAATTACAAATGCTTATTGTTTATCAGATATGTCATTCAATAAACACTACCAGATTTGTGATATTATATTCATCATTTCTTCAGTCATGACACATATTTCAAAGTTCACAAGAAACAGGAAAAAATCTTCCTGAGGGAAGAAAACCAAGTAAATAATCCAGGGAAGTTGGTGAAGTGTGACATATGTAGGGCTCATGTGAGCCATGAATATGTAAGGTGTACTGGCTAGGCCCAGAGCAGGGGGAGGGGAGAGAATGTTATGTAGGGAATGTGTCCAAGACAGAGGAAATATACAATATGTTTGATTGCAGCAATTCTTGGATTTTGGCAAATATAGTAGACTATACAAATGGACGAAGTAATTTCCTAAAACTGGAATAGTTTATTGGTAAATGGTTGGAAATAGAGAAATCTGCCAAAAGAGGACCATTAATATTTGACTGAGTCTTTTCTTGGTTAAAAAAAAATCTCTTTTTATGAACTCTTTATCCCAAATCATAAATAAGGCTTGCATATAATGATAGACAATTACATGAGTGGACTAGAATATATTCCAGACTCAAAATTATCTGGGACATTAGTGAACCACAGCAGTGACACTGTGAATTGGCAGGAGAA
>NW_006281995.1:250614-272723 GCF_000327345.1 Myotis davidii | reverse complement strand
TTTGGGAACAATTTGTTTATCTCTATGAAAAAAATTAAAAGAAGATTCATATATCACACCATAGGAGAAAACAGAATTGACTAGAGACTGAAATTTTAATAAGAGGATCTAAAATTTTAAAGAAAAATATAGGAGATTATGAGCTTATGAGAGGTAAGTGTTTTTCAAACAAGCTATGAAAGTACAAATTTTTAGACAGAAATAACATGATTTGTCAAAAATCAGCATAAATGAGTAAGAAGGCAAATTAGAGAATAGGAGAAGACATTTACAATGTAGTAAATCACTTAGATTTTTTTGCAGAACAAATAAAACACTCCAATAAATTAATTAAAATATATTTTAAACAAATATACAAAAAGAATGACTGAACAATATGAACAGGACACTCACAGAAGTTACGCACGCAAACATATCAAGATGCTCAATCTCCTTACTTGAAAAATGCAAAGGAAAACAACATGATAAAACATTTTATAATATCAGATTGGCAAAGATTTTTAATCTGACAATACCAAACACTGGTGGAGAGTTAGGAGAACAATGCTGGTGGGAACTGAAATTTTTATCAGTGCTTTGGAATGTAACCTAGCAAGATATGATAAATTCTAAACTGGTGCCTTCTGTAGGACTTAGAAATTCCATATCTAAGTGTAGAGGTATGCACACAGATCTATAAAATTCATTAAATTTGAAACAAATATATCATGATATATTTATAGTATGCGATATTATACACCTAGTAAAATGAATTGAGTAGATAAAAGTTTTAATATATGAGAAATAAGTTGAGGGGAAAATAAGTCAGTATTGGACATGAAATATGATACCACTAGAGGCCCAGTGCACAAAAATTTGTGCACTCAGGAGGTCCCTCAGCCTGGCCTGTGCCCTCAGTCTGGGGCCCCTCAGGGAATGACCACCTGCTGGCTTAGGCCCGTTCCCCAAGAGATTGGGTCTAAACTGACAGTCAGACATCCTTCTGGCAGCCCAGCATCCCTCGGGGGATGTCCACTTGCCAGCGGGGAGCAGGCCTAGCTGCAGTCAGACATCCTTAGTGCTACTGAGGAGGCAGGAGAGGCTTCCACCACCACCCCTGTACTGGCAGCCGTCAGCCTGGCTTGTGGCTGAGCAGAGCTCCCCCTGTGGGAGCACATTGACCACCAGGGGACAGATCCTGCATTGAGCATCTGCCACCTGGTGGTCAGTGTGTGTCATAGTGACCAGAGATTCCCAGTCACTCTGCTGTTAGGGTCAATTTGCATAATACCCTTTTATTATATAGGATAGAGGCCAGGTGCATGGGTAGGGGCCAGCTGGTTTGCCCTGAAGGGTATCCCAGATTATGGTGGGGGTTCCACTGGGGTGCCTGGCCAGCTTAGGTGAGGGGCTGATGGCCGTTTTCAAACTGGCCACACCCCCTTCAGGATAGGGGTCCCCGCTGGGGTGCTAGGCCAGCCTGGGTGAGGGGCCGAGGGCTGTTTTCAGGCTGACCACACCCCCTTCACGATGGGGGGTCTTGCTGGGGGGACAGTGTGGGTGAGGGGCTGTTGGCTGTTTGCAGGCTGGCCAAGGCCCCCAATGGGGACCCTCACCCCATGAGGGTGTGGCCATCCTAGGTGAGGGGCTGATGGCTGTTTGCAGACTGGCCACACCCCCTTCAGGGGGGGGTTCCCTGCTGTAGTGTCTGGCCAGCCTGGGTGAGGGGCTGATGGCTCTTTGCAGGCTGGCCACACCCCGTTCAGGGAGGAGGGTCCTGCCTGGCCAGTTTGGGTGAGGAGCTGATGGTGTTTGCAGGCTCGCCAAGCCCCCTAGCAAGGACCCTCACCCCATGAGGGTGCGGCCATCCTGGGTGAGGGGCTGATGGCTGTTTTCAGACTGGCCAAGCTCTCGAGCAGGGACCCTCACCTCATGAGGGTGTGGCCATCCTGGGTGAAGGGCTGATGGCTCTTTGCAGGCTGGCCACAGCTCCCAGCCACCCAAGCTCCCAGTGGAGGCTGGATGGAAGCAGGTATCTGGGATTTTTTTAGCTTCTATAATTGAAACTTTATTGCTTTTTGCAGAGGCCATAGCCGGCCAGGGTAGGTGGGAAGCTTGGATTCCTCCTTTGCCAGGGCAACCAAGCCTCCTCCTTGTTCCAGCTGATTGTTTTCCCACACCACCTGGCAGCTTATTTACAATGTAATCTGGTTCATTGTCTGGGAAATACCAGTTGAGCTGCCCACTTAGGGCACCATTGGTAAGGGGCAATGGCCAGGTCCATTCTCCCGGGCGCACCTCCAGTGATTTACTGGGTCCCAGTCCTCATCAGGCCCAGACAACTGGGTCCCCCGCTTGTGCCCCATTGGACTCCAAGGAGGACAGAAAAGCCCTTTCCAGAACCAGATGTCTGACCAGTGAGTTTTCACCCGGGGGACCAGTCCTATTCAGGCCTGTCTTTTGGGACAGAAGAGGTGACTGATCTCTGTCTAGGCAAAATATTTGCCTCAGTTCAGGGACTTTCCATGGGTGGAAGTCAAAACTCAGTCTGACTGGTGTGTGAATGTGAGTGTGTGAGTCTGTGTGAAGTGAAAGTTACCTTGTGTTTGTCCTGCATTTCCATTCATTGGGAGGGATTACATGGTTTAACTGCAAATATAGGAAATAGTTCCTCCAAATCCACTCTCTTGGAATGTATGTTAAAGAATTTTAAGAAAGGTTTTACTGGGGACTATGGGATGAAGTTAGTCCCCTGGATGTTAAGAAAAATTTGTGAAATTAACTGGCCATCTTTTGGAGTAGGATGGCCAACAGAGGGTGCATTAGATGTCCCCACAATCAGGAATGTTTACAGAGTTATAACAGGAGACCCAGGTCATCCCGACTAGTTCCCCTACATTGATCAGTGGCTGGGAATAGCTCAGTTCAAGCCACCTTGGATCCGGCTCTGCGTGTGTAAGAAGGGACAGAGTAAGGTTATAGGGGCAGGAAAAAAGAGACAGCCAGGAGAAGTGAGGCAGGCCCCTCAGAAGGAGACTAAGCCTCCTATTCTCCAGGAACCCCCTGAGGAAGCTCCACCAGTTTTACCACCTCCATATGTACCTCAAGTGGCACCCAGTGCTCCGTTGCCAGGTCAGGGAAGCTTAGATACACCACCTCCTTCCATCTCTCTCAAATAAGACTCTCCAGAGCCAGTTGGACAGCGTTGTGCTCAGCTGCTCAGCGACCCAGGCCACCCCCAGCTTTCCAGATGCCTATCTGGGAGACTAGGAGTCCCCAAGTGCTTGGAGGAGATGGGACCCTACAAGAGGGAGGATTGGTCTTTTACTACCAGCCTTTTACCATGACCAATCTCCTGAATTGGAAACATCACACTCCTGCTTATTCTGAAAAACCTCAGGCCATGGTAGATCACCTAGAGTTAATTTTCCAGACCCATAAGCCCTCCTGGGTTGACTGCAAGCAACTCCTTCTCATGCTTTTTAACACTGAGGAGCACATGAGAATAGTAACAGAAGCTCAGAAATGGCTCCAAACCCAGGCCTCAGCAGGGATATTAGACACAAACATATGGGCCAAGGGATGCCCTCCCAGATGAGGAACCCAGAGGGGACCTGAACTCAGAAGATGGAAGGGCCAGGCTAGAGAATCAACTAGCCTTCCTCTAGGGCAGCGGTTCTCAACCTGTGAGTCGTGACCCCTTTGGCGGTTGAACGACCCTTTCACAGGGGTCGCCTAAGACCATCCTGCATATCAGATATTTACATTATGATTCATAACAGTAGAAACATTACAGTTATGAAGTAGCAACGAAAATAATTTTATGGTTGGGTCACAACATGAAGAGCTGTATTTAAAGGGCCAGAAGATTGAGAATCACTGCTCTAGGAGCTCAAGGCCGGGGCCAAGAAACCCACCTATATGGCCAAGACCTCTGAGGTTTTCCAGAAACCTGATGTAAGTCCAGCAGCCTTCTATGAGAGACTCTGTGAGGCATATCAGATCTACACTCCTTTTGATCCTAAAGCCCCAGAATATCAAACTATGGTCAATGCAGCCTTTTTAGGTCAGGCTCAGCCCGATATAAGAAGAAAGCTACAGAAGCTCAAAGGATTTGCAGGGAAAAAAATGTAACTGGGATGCTAGAAAGAGTAAACAAGGTTTTCATCAACTGAGACAGGGCAGCTAAGAAGAAAGTGGAGGAGAGACTGAAAAAGAAAGCTATTAAGGAATTCAAGCTCCCAGACAGATAAGAAAGGGAAACAACAAGGACTTAGACCAGTGGGAAGAAGGACAAACCTTAAGCGGGATCAGTGTGCCTATTGTAAGAAATCTGGACACTGGAAGAATGAATGTCCAAACTGCCAGAAAGGAAAGTCAGGATCATCCAACCCACCCATCAGCTTTAGGCTTGAATCACCCGAGACAGATCTCATTGGGCTGGCAGCAGCCAAATCCTAGTAGGACAGACTGGGCTCTTTCCAACTGGGCCCCCCATGAGCCCATGGTCAGAATGAAAATTGGGGGCCAGACTATGAACTTTATGATCTATACAGGAGCTGAGCACTTGGTAGTCACTCAGAAGGTAGCTCCTCTCTCAGGAAAGGAAGTCACCATTGTTGGAGCTACTGGGAAGCAGTAGACTGTTCTGCCGCCCTCGCCAATGCCAACTTGGCAGCCACCAAATAATCCATGAGTTCCTGTACTTGCCAGATTGTCCAGTGCCTCTAATGTGTAGATACCTTTTAGCCAAGATGGGGACAAAGATTGCCTTTGCCCCAGATGGCTCAGCACAGTTGTGCCTATGTGAGGAGACCTCCCCAGTGACCCTGTTCTTAGCAGTGCCCAGGGAGGAAGAATGGAGACTTCATACCTCCCAGTCAAAGGACTCACCATTAGAACTTGAATTAGAGGAAGAATTCCCACTGGTCTGGGCAGAAGGAAATCCCGGGTGTGACCAAGGACCATGACACAGTACTAATTGACTTGAAGCCTGGGTTACAGCCTGTCAAAATCCATCAATATCCAATTCCAAGGGATACATGCCTAGGAATCCAGGTGCAGTTAGACCAGCTACTTCAGTGGGGATTTCTTAAATGGTGTCAGTCTCTCTTGCCTGTCAAAAAGCCTGGGACTAATGATTACTGCCTGGTGCAGGATCTGCAGGCTATTAATGAGTCTGTTATAACCCTGCATTCGGCATTGCCGAATCTCTACACCCTCCTGGGACTCATTCCATCAGAGGCAGAATGATTTACATGTCTAGATATGAAATATGCCTATTTCTGCCTTCAGTTGGCAACCTCCAATCAGCCCCTGTTTGCCTTTGAGTGGGAAAACCCAACTTTAGGGGCCAAGGAGCAGTTCACCTGGACCAGACTGCCACAAGCATTCAAGAACTCCCTGACTCTTTTTAGCGGAGTGCTAGCATCTGATCTGTCCAAATTCCCAGGACATGCCTTGTGGTACATTCTACTCCAATATGTAGACAACCTCCTAGTGGCTAGCTCCACATGAGCTCAGTGTTGGGAAGGAATGTGAGCCCTGCTGAGACTTTTAACAAAAGATTACCAGGTGTCCAAAAAATAAAAAATAAAGAAAAAAGAAAATCTGTCAGAGAGAAGTCAAGTACCTAGGTTTCTGAATTACCTGAGGGAAACAAAGACTAGGGACTGAAAGGAAGCAGGCAGCATGTGCTATTCCAGTCCCCAACACCCAGTGGCAGATTCAGGAATTTATGGGAGCAGCAGGGTTTTGTCAAATTTGGATCCCAGAGTTTTCAGATCTAGCCAAGCCCCTCTATGACGCTTTAAAAGGAGAAGAAGGCACCCATCAACTGGGGTCTTGAGCAGGAAAAGGCTTCACCACCATAAAGGCAAAGCTCACTGAAGCCCCAGCACTAGCATTCCCAGATATGACATGGGACTTTAACCTCTTCATTCACGAGAACAGTGGGGTAGCCCTAGGAGTTCTAACCCAGGAGTTTGGACCCTGGCAAAGACCAGTAGCCTATCTCTCCAAGCAGATTGACCCAGTTGCCTCCGGGTGGCCCCCATGTCTCAGGGCCCTTGCAGCCACAGCATTATTAGTCAAAGAAGCAGATAAGCTTACCCTGGGACAGAACTTAAATGTTAAAGTACCTCATGCTGTTGTAACCCTAATGGAAGCTAGGGGGCAAACCTGGCTAACTCTTGCTCAAATGACTCTATACCAAAGGCTTCTATGTGAAAATCCTCAGGAATGATTAAAAGCAGTGAGAACTCTTAATCCTGCCACCTCCTAACCCGCCACTGAGGGAGATCCTGAACATGATTGCCTAGAAGTTCTAGAGAAGTTTTATTCCAGCTGGCCAGATCTAACAGACAGGCCTCTGCAGAATCTTGACCTGGTATTTTACACAGATGGAAGCAGCTTCCTAGATGAAGGGAAAAGACAAGATGGATATGCAGTAATATCAGACTTTGAAACAGTAGAGGCACAGGCTCTGCTCAAAGGATGGTCAGTGCAGAGGGCAGAACTTTGGGCTCTGGTTAGAGCCTTTGAATTCAGCAAGAAAAATCATGCTAACATTTACACCGACTTGCACTATGCCTTTGCCACCCTGCATATCCACGGGGCTATATATAAGGAAAGAGGACTCCTGACCGCTGTAGAGAAAGGAACACAAAACCAGAATGAAATCCTAAAATTACTAGAAGCAGTCTGGGAACCCAAAGAAGTAGCAGTCATCCACTATAAAGGTCTCCAAAAAGGGAAGGACTAAGTGTCAGAAGGAAACTGTCATGCAGACGCAGCAGCCAAGCTAGCTGCTAAAGAACAAGTAGTGCTGTCGCAGATCATGTTGGCCCCTGAATTACTTAAACCTCTGAAATACACTCCTCAGGAAGAGGAATAGGCCCAGCAAGAAGAGGGTAAGAGAACGAAAAAAAGGTTGGTGGACACTCCCAGATCATAGGGTCTATGTCCAGAACAGTTAGCCCATAAGGTAGTCCTCCAGCAGCATGAACTTACTCATTTAGGGAAGACTGCCCTAGAAGTTTTGTTAAGCAGATACTACCTAATTGCCCATCTTCCCTCTTTATGTGCCTCAGTCTCTCAGCGCTGCCTCCTCTGTGCCCAGAACAATGACAAACAGGGTCCTGTAGGACCAATGGGAGTTCAGCGCTGCAGGCAAGCTCCCTTTAAGGACTCAGAGGTAGATTTTACAGAAATAGAGACTCGTAGAGGGAATAAATAGCTCCTAGTCTTTACCGGGTATGTGCACTTTTTCAGGCTGGGTCAAGGCATATTCTACTCACACAGAGAAGGCAAGAGAAGTCACTAAGGCATTGTTAAAGCACATCCTTTCACAGTATGAAATGCCTCTAACCATAGGGTCAGATAATGCCCCAGCCTTTGTAGCTGAAGTAGTGCAGCAGGTAGCTAAGGCTTTAGGAATTAAATGGAACTTGCATACAGCTTACAGGCCCCAGAGTTCAGGGAACATAGAGCTCATGAACCAGACTGTCAAGCAGGCTATGGCTAAGCTATGTCAAGAGCCAATCTTACCCTGGACAGATATCTTGCCTCTTACTAGTATACTCCTGTGGGTACACTGTGCCCCAAGGGCCAGAGTAGATTTCTCTCCCTTTGAAATTCTATATGGCAGACCCTCTCACTTAATTCAGCTGAAGGGAGATTTGGGGGAATAGGAAACTTTCAGAAGCAATTATAAGGACTTGGGAAAACTACCTTTGAAGCCCACAGATGGATTACTGACTGATTGCCCATCTCTCTAGGAACAGCTGTGCACCCTCATAAGCCTGGAGACAAGGTTTGGGTAAAGGATTGGGAAAAGGAGCCCCTTAAGCCAACTTGGAAGGGATCCTACCCAGTCATACTAACCACTCTGACAGCTCTCAAGATTGGAGGACTGAATACCTGGATCTACCACTCCTGGGTGAAAGCAGCCCACCAGCTGAGTGATGCCCAGCCTAAGTGGAAGGTGACCTCCAACCAGAAACACCCCCTGCAGATTACCCTTAAGAAGACAGCAGACTTGGCTGACCAACCTGTTCCAAGGAATTCAGATAACACCCTGCTGAATTCTTCTTTACACTGATATTTCTTTCTTATCTCCTCCTAAAAGTATTGGTATTTCTGGATAATCATTGTTTTTATCTTTCTAATAATTGTTATTTTATCTTTGTATGAGTATCTCCAGAACCCTAGACTAGTATCAGGAGGATAACATTTCTGCCCTTGTTGGGACATAGAAACACTATAAATTACTACCTCCAATACAGCAAAGGAATTTATTGCTGTCCCAGGACAAAATGAGGCTGTTTCTTTTACTTTCACTAGTTGCCCTCCCCTTCTTGCCTAGAATCTTAGCTGGCTGTCCAAGTTGGGGTCCCAATGACCATCCCTGGACAGAATGTTCATGTTTTAAGGAGGGACAGACCCAGAATCTCACTGATTACAATCCTGCTTGTTGCCAAGACATTGCCACTTACTGTGAGTGGCAAGAGAGAATTTATATCACAGGATCCAACTGGTACCTGCCTACAACCTCAACTAGCTCCTTTATGAAGAAAAATAAGTGCATAGGTTTCACTTTTCAAAACATATGATGGGGATACCAAGGCAACGAGGGCTCTAAAAATAATCGTGGGCCACTGGATAAGAAAAAAGAAAAAAGTACAGGGTCCAGGCTGCATCAGACCCTAAACACTACTTACCACCTACTCAAACTCACAAATCTGGCTCTGGCCAAGGAATGCTGGTTATGCTTATCGTTAACCTTTCCCTGATACCTAGCGACTCCTGTGTCCTCAGAGATCCTTGTTAATCTTTCTCACTCTGCAGGACTTGGAACAGTCAGCTCCACAGTTACAAATGTTGAATTATCCCAGGCAGCTCCTATGTGTTTCCTAAACAGCAAAGGGATGGAGTTTGTGGGGCATGTTCCCAAGCACCTATGCCCTGCCACAGTCGATAGAGGTAGATATCAAGAATGGAATTCAGCCTGGTGCCAACCAGCACCTGGAATCTTTTTCATCTGTGGAACAATTGCTTAGTTGTGCATCCCTGGCGGTTGGACAAGGAGTTGTATCCTTGCCTTTTTAATACCTCAGATTAATATTATCCCTGGTAATCAATCCCTAGAAGTGCCCTTAACAGCCTACTCTCACTTCAAGAGAGCTATTCAGGTTATACCTCTTCTACTTGGGTTAGGGGTTGCAGCAGGAGTAGGTAGGCTCAGGAGTTGGAGGAATAGCAACCTCCACCTCTTACTACCAAACTCTCTCCAAAAGTCTAGCAGATAATATAGAGCAAGTTACCCAATCTCTAATATAACTTCAGGATCGGATAGATTCCTTAGCAGCCACAGTATTACAGAACCGTAGAGGATTAGACTTACGGCTGAGAAAGATGGACTCTGTTTATTCTTAAATGAAGAATGCTGCTTCTATACCACTGCTTCTATATGTTCAGGGGTAGTAAGGGACATAGCCCAACAACTAAGAGAATGGGTCAAAAAACTCTTGGAAAATCTACTTCTTGGACTCATGGTTTGGAAAGCTCCATTGGCTATCATGACTTTTGCCCCTGTCAGGGCTCCTCCTTATAATATTACTACACGCTTATTTGGCCCCTGCATTCTTAACTTTCTCACCCACTTTATTTCCTGTCACTTAGAAGCTTTCAATCTCCAGATGGTGGTACAAGCCAGGAAACCAAATTACCATTACAACCCTCTCAGGGAAATTGTTTAAGTCTTGCTAATTTTCTAGGCTTGTAAGTAGGTGGTCCCTCCTCAGCAGCAAGCAGTTAGAGTGGTCAGCAACCCTATCCCCAGTTCCTGAGTCTTCTAGCATCCCCACGGCTAAGGCTAGCTTAAGAAATAAGAGGGCGGGGGATGAGTGGAACTATAAGACAACTGGGGGGCTAGCAATCTAAATCTGTGCCAGTATCCAGTATTCTGATGCACATTCTTGCTAGTATAATTAAGCCCCATTTTTATCATTAATGCTTGTCCTGCCTTGCAGAACCTGTTTCCCGGAATACTTTCACTTTATAGAGGCCATAAACCATGAACCATACACAACCCCCAAAGGGGGTTGGCAGTGCTGATGCCAGCCAGGCCAGGCCTTTAGGTGTAATCTCACTTCCCCCATTCCAACTCATGGGGAGCTCCTAAGCCCTTGAAAAGCCCAGAAGTCTGGTCCATATTTGGGAGACAAAGAAACTAAGGGGATAAAAGGGAAAGCTCCCCCTACATTCAACACTCAGGCTTTGAAGACTGACTCCCCTGAGTCACCACACTAGTGCTTCTGCAATACAGGTGTCCTTTTCTGAATCCTCTAGTGCAGTGGTTCTCAACCTTCCTAATGCCGCGACCCTAATACAGTTCCTCATGTTGTGGTGACCCCCAATTTCATTGTTACAAATTGAACATAATTAAAGCATAGTGATTAATCACAAAAACAATATGTAATTATATATGTGTTTGCCAATGGTCTTAGGCGACCCCTGTGAAAGGGTCGTTCAACCCGCAAGGGGTCGCGACCCACAGGTTGAGAACCAATGCTCTAGTGCCTGGCTGATTGTTCTCCCACACTGCCTGGCAGCTTATCTGCAACATTTTAACTTATTAACTTATTCAACTTCATACATTTTCAGTTTTATCTTATAATTTTTCTTCTGTGCTTTTTCTTTTGCTTAATTTTTGTTGGTTTCCCCAAGTTGAGTGAGACGGTATATCATTGTTATAGATATAGTTATGTAAAATTATAAATATTCTTTAAATAACTACTTTAATTATATCATAGAAGTAATATCTAGTATTTTCACTATATATAAGTTTTAGAAATTTTGTGATTTCAGTGTTTTTACATATTATTATTATTATTATTATTATTACTTTTTATCCAAGAAACCTCATGGAGAGGTATTTTGGGTTGTTTGTTTTAATTCCAAGTGGAACAGATATTTTGTATTTTGGGCATTTTGTTTCTTTTCTTTTGTTTTAATTTTTATTTTATTGAATTGTAGGTAGAGAATGTTATTTGTATTGTTTCTATTTTATGGAGATCTCAAAAATCATGGGAAGAGAATGCAAACCATGCCCACCATGCCATATCTGAATTCTGACCATAGAACTGAGCATAATAAAATTGTTTTTTTTTTCTGTAATAAGTTTTGGAGTGGTTTGTTATTCTGTAATAAATAAATGAAACACGGTTAGAATGTCAAGAACATTTATGATTTAAAAATAATAAAAAAACTATCATTACTGGGAATGACACTGTAGGTCATAAAATCGAATCAACCTTTTGATATTTCAATCCCTCTAAAGAAAATTGCCAATCATTATCATCCTGATCCTATTTTGACACATCCAGTGACTGGGAATTTACTGATAATAACTTCTGTCATAATCAAATTAGAGTTATTTTTTCTTGCTGCACTTAGCTAACAGAACATGGTATAAGAGAAAAATAAATAGTGCCCTGGCCATGTGGTTCAGGTGGTTGAAGTGTTATCCCATACACCAAAGGTTGGGGATTCAATTCCTGGTCATGGCACATACATAGGTTGGAGTTTCCATCCCCAGTTGGGGCACATATGGGAGGTAATCAATGGATGTTTCTCTCTCATATCAGTCTCTCTCTCTCTCTCTCTCTCTCACTCTCTCTCTCTCTCTCAAATCAACAAAAACATATCCTTAAATGAGAATTTTAAAAAAAAAGTAGAGAGACTGAAACATCACTCATCTGGGTAGTCCAGGACCAGGCTCAATTTTTCCAAAAAGAGATAGTGCATGTAATTCTTTATCTGTTTATTTTTTTTAATACTTAATAGAGACAGAGTAGGTGTAACAGCTTTTACAATTTCTACTTTTAGCTTCTATTCTCTAAAAGACAAAGTAAATAGTAACTTGGTACTTTGTTCAGTATTAATTTATCAGTTATATGCCAGTTAAACATGATTGGTCAGACATGATTAATTTTTCACTGTATGGAAGCCTTTTTGAACTGATAAGATAAAATATTTACTTACATAATAAATGTTCTTTATAATTAATAGGTTGCAAAAGAGACATCTGCCTCTATTTATGGGTCCCTGACTGGCTACTCACCTCAATGTCCAGAATATGAAATATATGAGCCATTGTTATGCTTGTATGGAGTTTTCAATTTATTCTTTGTATAGTTGTCTTTTTCTTTGCCGTATGACCTCAGAATAAAACCTGTTTTAAAATGTTCACCATTTTAAAATCTTGGTTGGTGTTGTGTGCTGGGCTGATATAATTCTCAGAAACCTGAAGGCTTTGGACTAATCCCTGAATTCATTTGAGCTTCTATCTCCACATTGTTTATAGAAAACATTAGAATGCACCCCCAAAGACTTTCTGAACATAAGGCCTTTGGGATAATCTCAAATTTTCCTGGCATTGACCCAAACATAATGCTAAAACAAAATGTGATCCTGTGGACAGTTGACCCATTGTTATGCCAGAATTTTTGTTTTAATGTTTGATCTTCTTTATATACTAGAAATCCAATGCTTAAAATTGTGTGGACCCACCTACCCGCAGCAGTCTTTGATCGTTATGGCATCAGGACCACTGGGTTTTTATAATATGGATCTTTTACACTTTTAAAAAAACTTTATGTTGTTGACACTATTGCAGATGTCGCCCATTTCCCTCCCTTTTTCCTACATCTACCCAGCACCTGCTCCCATCTACCTTGGCCCACACCACAGTATTGTCTGTGTCGATGGGCTATGCATATGTGTTGTTTAGATAATCCCTTCTTTTCTCCAGCCCCTCCACCCATTCCCCAATGACATTTGTTAGACTGTTCCATGAATCCATGCCTCTGGTTCTATTTTGTCTGTCAGTTTGTTTTATTCATTTCATTCCTTATATTAGTAACATCATATGGTATTTGTATTTCTCTGACTTGCTTATTTCATGTAGCATAATCTCCAGGTCCATCCATGCTGTCATAGAGGGTCAAAGTTCCTTCTTTAGAGGAAGAGAGAGAAACATCAATGATGAGAGAGAATTATTGATTGGCTGCCTCCTGCTTGCTCCCTACTGGGGATTGAGGTGGCAACCCAGGCATGTGCCTGCCTGGGAATTGAACTCATGACCACCTGTTTCATACGTCGATGCTCAACCACTGAGCCACACTAGTCAGGCCAGAGTACTTTCTTTTTTACAGCTTTGTAGAATTCCTTTGTGCGATTATATCACAATTTTTTATCCACTCATCTACTGATGGACACTTGGGCTGTTTTCAGATTTTGGCTATTGTAAATAAAACTGCTATAAATGTAGGAATGCATATATTTTTTCTGAATGGTGTTTTGGGATTCTTAGAATATATTCCTAGATGTGGGATGTCTGAGTTAAAGTCAGTTCCATTTTTAATTTTCTGAGGAAACTCCATACTGTTTTCCACAGTGGCTGCATCAGTCTGCATCTCCACATCCTGGCCAGTATTTGTTGTTGGTTAATTTATTGATGGTAGCCTTTCTGGCAGGTATAAAGTGATACCTCATTGTGGTTTTAATTTGTATTTCCGATGATTAGTGACATTGAGCATTTTTCAAATGTCTATTGGCCATCTGTATGTTCTCTTTGGAGAAATATCTATTCATATTCTGTGCTGATTTTTTTTTGGCTGTATCCAAGGTCATTAAAGGCAACCCATACTAGCAACAGGTTGTGTACACTACCAAGGATGCTGCTGTTTGCAGCCATTACATGTGCCCATTTTTTAATTGGATTGTTTGTCTTTCTGGTTTTGAGTCATACTAGTTATTCATATATTTTGGAGATTAGCCCCTTATCAGATGAATCATTGGTGAGTATTTTCTCCCATACTTTGGGTTCCCTTTTCATTTTGTTGATGGTTTCTTTTGCTGTGCAGAAGCCTTTTAGTTTGATATAGTCTTATCTGTTTATTTTTCCCATGTTTCCTTTGCCCTCAGAGACATATCAGCAAAAATATTGCTTCAAGATATGTCTGAGATATTACTGCTTATATTTTCTTCTATTATTTTTGTAATTTCATGACTTATATTTAAATCTTTTATCCATCTTGAGTTTGTTCTGTGTATGGTGTAAGTTGGTGGTCTAGTTGCATTTTTTGCATGTACCTGTCCAATTTTCACAATACCATTTATTGAAGAAACTGTACTTACTTCATTATATGCTCTTGTCTCCTTTGTCAAATATTGTGACCATAAATGCATGCATTGATTTCTGGGCTCTCTGTTCTGTTCAATTGATCTGTATGCCTGTTCTTGTACCAATACTAGGCTATTTTGATTACAATGGCTTTGTAGTATAGTTTGAGGTATTGTGATCCCTCCAACTTTTTTTTTCTTTCTCATAAAAGTTGAGGCTATTCAGAGTCTTTTGTTTGTTTGTTTCCATATAAATTTTCGGGATATATTTTCTAGATTTGTGAAATATGCCATTGGTGTTTTAATAGGAATTGTGTTGAATCTATAGATTGTTTTGGGTAATACGAACATTTGAATAATGTTAATTCTTCTAATCCGTGAACATGGTACATGCTTCCACTTGTTTGCGTCTTCCTCTATTTCTTTTTTCAATGTCCTATAGTTTTCAGAGTACAGGTGTTTTACCTTCTTGTTTAAGTTTATTCCTAGGAACCTTATTTTTTGTTGTGATAATAGATAGGATTGTTTTATTGGTATCTCTTTTTGACAGTTTGTTATCCTATATAATAAAAGCCTAATATGCTAAGGGTCTGGTCGTCAGATCATATGTTCAACCAATCAAAGCGTAATATGCTAATGATATCTAAAGCTGCTCTTTTTCCTTCATTGACTGGCTTATTTTCTATGAAATGCACTGACCACCAGGGGGCAGATGCTCCAGCCAGTAGGTTAGCTTGCTGCTGGGGTCCGGCCGATCGGGACTGAGCGAGAAGGGCCGGACACTGGAGCAATCCGGCAGCCCCTCCCCCTGGTCGGACCCAACCCCAGTTGGCTCCCAACACCCTGATCAGGGGCGGGGCCAACTGGCCAACCACCCGTGGGCCCTCCCCCCGGCTGGCCCCACCCCCAATGGGTCCCCATTGGGGCAGGCCAACCAGACCCCACCTGTGTACGAATTCATACATCAGGCCATTAGTTGGTAGATAAAAATGCCACTGATTTTTAGGTGGCATCAATTTGTATCTTGCTGCTTTGCAAAGTTCATTTATTAGATCTAGTAGTTTTAGGTGAATTCTTTATAAGGTTTTCTATGTACATATGTATCATGTCATCCTAGAATAATGACAGTTTTGATTCCTCCTTTCCAATTTGAATGCCTTTTATTTCCTCTTCTTGTCTAATTGCTGTGGTTAGGACTTCCAGCACTATGTTAAATAAAAGTGGTAAATGCAGACATTCCTGTCTTTTTCCTGATCTTAAAGGGAATACTTTCAAATTTGACCACTGAGCTTGATATTCGCTACAGATTTTTCATATAAGGCCTTTATTATTTTGAGATATGATGCCTCTATTCCCACTTTGCTGAGAGTTTTTATTATAAATGGGTGCTGGATTTTATCAAAAGCTTTTCTGCATCTATTGGTATGATCATGTGATTTTTATCTTTCATTTTGTTTATCACATTTATTGATTTGCAGATATTGTCCCAGCTTTTCATCCCCAGAAAGAATATATCTCACTTGATCATGTATTGCTGGATCCAGTTTGCTAATATTTTACTGAGGTGAGGATTTTAGCATCTATATTCATCAAGGATATTGGCTTATGACTTTCTTTGTGGTGTCTTTATTTGTTTTTTGGATTAGGATAATGGTGGCCTAGTAAAAGAGTTTGAAAGTCTTCCTTCTTCTTGATTTTGTGGAACAGTTTGAGAAGGATCAGTGTTAGTTATTTGAAATTTGGTAAAATTCACTGTGAAGCCATCTGCTCCAGGACTTTTGTTTGTTGGCTGTTTTTTGATTACTGCTTTAATTTAATTAGGTGTTATCATTCTATTCAGGTTTTCTGATTCTTGCTGATTCGGTTTTGAAAGGTTGTATGTACTAAGGAATTCATGCATTTCACCCAGGTTGTCCAATTTGTTGGGATAGAGTTGTGCATAGTATTTTCTTATAAACCTTCGGGTTTCTGTGATGTCAGTTGTTATTTCTCTTCTTTCATTATTTTTTTAGTTTATATGGTTCTCCTCTCTTTGTTTTTTGTGAGGCTAGCTAAAGTTTCATCAATTGTCTTCATTTTTTTCAAAGAACCAACTCTTGGTTTCATTGATCTTTTGTATTGCCTTTTTAGATGCTATGTCATTTATTTCTACTCTGACCTTTATTATTTCCTTCCTTCTTACTCTGGGCTTTTCTTGTTGTTCACTTTCTAGTTCTTTTAGTTGTAGTGTTAGATTGTTTATTTGAGATTTTTCTTGCATCTTGAGGAAGGCCTGTAGTGCTATGAACTTCCCTTCCAGGGCTACTTTTGCTGTATCCTGTAGATTTTGAATTTTTTTTGTGGTCTTGTTAGTTTGTTTCCCAGTAATTTATTGTTGCTATTAATCTTAACCTGAAGATATTTTTTTTCATTAATTTTTAGAGGGAGTAAAAGGGAGGCAGGAGGAGAAAGAGACACACATCGAGTGGTTACCTCCTGCATGCGGCCAGGTAATGAAAACTGATCTGGAATTAAGCCCACAATCCTTTGGTGCATGGACTGATGCTCTACCACTAAGCAACACCATACAGTACTCCAGTTAATTTTTGTTTGTTCCTTTATATCCTTGGTAACCCATCCACTATTTAAAAACATGCTCTTTAGTTTCCATACGTTTGAGTGTTTCTGAGTTTTTTAATTTTAATTGATTTCTAGTTTCATGCCTTCTTGATCTGTGAAGATGCTTTTTATGATTTAAGTCTTCCTGAATTTTTTATGACTTATTTTGCATCTTACCATATGGTTTATCTTTAAAATGTTCCATGTGCACTTGAGAAGAATGTATATTCTGCTGCCTTTAGATAAAATGTTCTGTAAATAACAATTAAATACATCTAATCCAGTGTGTCATTTAAGATCACTGTTTTCTTATTGATTTTCTTTTGTTTGGAAGATTTATCCAGTTATGATAATGTGATGTTAAAATCCCGTACTCTGGCCCTATCCAGCTTGGCTCAGTTGATAGAGCATCAGTGTGTGGGCTGAAAGGTCCCAGGTTCAATTCCAGTCAAGAGCACATCCCAAGGTTGCTGGCTCCTCCCTGGCCTGGCTCTGGTCAGGGTGCATGCAGGAGACAACCAATTGATGTGTTTCTCTCACATTGATGTTTTTTCTCTTTCTTTTCCTCTCTCTTCCACTCTCTCTAGAAATCAATGGAAAAATATCCTTGGGAGAGGATTAAAAAAAATTCCCTATTATGACTGCATTGCTGCCAATCTCTCCCTTAAAGCGCACTGAGTGTTTGCTTCTTTATAAAATATATTTTAGTGCTCCTCTATTGGGTACAAATATGTTTACAAGGGTTATGTCCTCTTGTTGGATCTATCCCTTTAGTATTTTGTAGTGACCTTCTTTGTCTCTTTAATGGCCTTTGTTTTGAACTGTTTTTGTCAAATATGAGTATTGCTACCCCAGTGTTTTTTTCTGTTTCTCTTTGCATGGAATATTTTTTCCACTTCCAGTATTTACAAATCTTTTGTTCCAAGATTGGTCTTTTGTATATCACAAATATATAGGGTGAATGTTTTCTTATCCATTAAGCTACCCTGTATCTTTTTATTGTAACATTTAATCCATTTACATTTAAGGTTATTATTGAATTGCCCTTGTGTATATTATTTTGGATCTCCTGTTGCGATTGGGTTTTAGTTTTTGTTGTACTGTGTGTGTTTATTTACTTATTGCCATTTTCTTCTTTATGCCTATGTTCTTTCTTTTTCTCAAAATAGTCCCTTTAACATTTCTTGAAATGCTGGTTTGGTGGTAATGAATGAATGACTTTAACCTCCTTACTTTTGGTCTGGGAAGTTCTTTATTTCACATTCAATTTTAAATTATAGCCTTGCTAGATAGGGTAGTCTTTATTTCAGATCCCTGCTTTTCAATACTTTGAATAATTCATGCCAATTACTCTGGCCTTAAATGTTTCTGTTGAGAAATCAGCAGAGAGCCTTATGGGAACTCCCTTATAAGTAATAATCTGTTTCTCTCTCGCTGCTTTTAAGATGGTCTCTTTGTCTTTAACCATTGTCATTTTAATTCTGATGTGTCTTGGTGTGGATCTCTTTGGGTTCATATTGACTGGGATTCTCTGTACTTCCTGAACTTGTGTGACTTTTTTCTTCCCCATGTTAAGGAAGTTTTCTGTCATTATTTCTTCAGATGGGTTTTCTATACCTTGCTCAAATTCTTCTCCTTCTGGTACCCTATGATATGAATATTGTTATGTTTCAGGATGTTCTAAAGTTCCCTTAAACTATCATCATTTAAAACATTTTTTTCCTTTTGGTTTCTCTGACTGGGTGTTTTCTACCTTGTCTTCCAAATTGCTAATTTGATCCTCTGCTTTATCCAGCTTACCTTCAATTCCATCCAGTGTATTCTTGATGTCAGATTTGGTATTCTTGACTTCTATGACTCCAGTCTTCATGGGGTGGTCTTATGTAGTAAGTTTCCTATGAGACCCAGTGGTGAAGTCTCTTTTATCTCCCCAGCTGGATGCTCTAGGAAGATCCCCTGTATGTATAGTTTGGGCTTTTCTGTTGTAATTGGGTCTTGATTTCTGTTGTCCTGTTTGTGGGTGGGATCTACCCTCATGCTAGCTAACTGTGAGGCTCAATACTAAATATGTAGTTTGAGCTATCATACAGGTGTTAACAAGACAAAACAAAACACAGGAAAACAAAACAAGACAGAGAACAAAAACATACAAAAGCCACAACAACAAGAACAACCACAAAAGAAAAGAGAAATAAGAAAGAGAAACAAGAACTAGAATAGCCGAAACTGGTTTGGCTCAGTGGATAGAGCATTGGCCTGCGGACTGAAAGGTCCCAGGTTTGACAACCCAAGGGCATGTACCTGGGTTGCAGGCACATCCCAAGTAGGAGATGTGCAGGAGGCAGCTGATCCATGTTTCTCTCTCATCAATGTTTCTAACTCTCTATCTCTCTCTCCCTTCCTCTCTGTAAAAAAAAAATCAATAAAATATATATTTTTTAAAAAGAACCAGAATAAACAAAAAGTATACGAAAAGATGAAAAAGGGGAAGAAAAAAACATGAAAGGAAATAGGGGAGAGAAAAAAAATAAGAATAGATCATAGGAAAAGGATAATGGTATAAAAAAGAGGAAATAAACATATTATAAAGAGAAAAATAAGAGATATGAAAGAAAAAAATAGGTAAAAAAAAGAAGAAAAGAAGAAAAACCACAACAGCAAAGCAATAAAAATAAAAATAAAATAATGAAAAAAAGCAAAGTTGAGTTATGCTTAGCAGAATTTAGTGCTGGCTGGAATATCCCTTTGTATCATGCTCTACTATTTTCTGAAGCTCAGTGTTTTGTATTCTGGTTCCAGAACTTCCAAAATGTTCTTTGAAGTGCTAGGTATTTTCCAGAAGCTATTCATGTTTGGCTTTCGGCAACCTGCTCAAAGCTTCAAGTGATTCATAGTCTGTGGCTACCTCCATAGTGCTTTGCTACATATGGGAGGGGCCAACCGGTGCTTTGCTACATATGGGAGGGACCAACCGGTGCTTTGCTACATATGGGAGGGACCGACCTGTGCTCTAAGACTGGATTGTTCACATCACAGGTCTCAGGGATGGGTCAGCAAAAGTTCTAAGGCATAGTGGGATCCACCTCCACCTGCTGGCCAGCTGCCAGACTTAGTCACTGAAAAGACTGTTTCTGAAAGTGCTTTTGGTGGAATTGAGAGGATTCAACATTTGGCTCTCCTGTAGGGCAAAGCTACTGTTCAAATTTCAGGGAAGATGGTGGGTTTGTTCCTCCATCCCTGAGTCACAGGTGTGAGGTGTGAATCTGTCCCAAATTATTTCTCTGAACTCAGCAGGGTGTAGCCCTTCGTATGGGGTCTGCTGGAAGCCAAAAATTTCTACTAGCCCTCCTGTTGGGGGAAACACCATTCAGGTTCCTGAGAAAGTGGGGGGGAATGGCCCACTTAAAAGCCAGGCCAATAGGCTTGGCTTCTGCTGCTGCCTCTTTAGCAGGGTTTAAGATGCAGGAGGCTTGGAAGATGGCTGCCGATGGGAAGGCAGACTGCAAGATAGTGTATGAGTGAGAGAATGAAAGGAGAGGGTGTGGATGTATGGAGAGTGTAAATTTGTGGTTGAGCGATAGCTATATTCCAGGGAACTGTTGGAGACTGTCAGATCGGACTGCCCTAACCGGGCAGCCTCCACTGCTGCTGAAATCTCTCCTGGATGTTCCGTGGAGACTGTGCCATCTTGAAGGGGAGAGTGGCTGTTATTGGAAGCATATATATCCAGGGACCCTGCAACCATGGCACCCAGGGACCAGCTACAAACCCAGGAACACCAGATTTCAAGTAGCATGAATTTGTGGACTTGGATAAACCCTGCTCCTCCTCATGGATAGGAGAGAGAGAGAGCTACATAACCAGACACCTGGAGAAGAGAGATCATGAGGAGACAAAGAAACAGTGCAGAAATGAAAGAAAAGGAGGCATCACCAGAAAAGGAAGTAAACAAAATGGTGGCAAGAATTATAAAAGAGAAAGAATTCAGAGAAATGGTCATGAGGTGGCTGAAAAGAATGGAAGACAAATTCAACAATATGTGTAAGAACCAAGAGGAAATGAAGAAGAGCCAAGAAGAAATGAAAAAAATGGCATCCCTGCTATAAAGAACTCAATGGACAGCATCAACAGTAGACTAAAAGAAGAAGAGGATCACATCAGTGAGCTAGAAGACAAAGTAGAAAAAAATACCCAAGCAGAGCAGCATCTAGGAAAAAAAAATCTTAAAAAACAGGAGGAGAACCTAAGGGAACTTTGGGACAACATGAAATTAAACAACATCTGCATAATAGGTGTGCCAGAAGGAGAAGAAACTGAGCAAGGAATAGAAAACCTGTTTATAGAAATAATGACAGAAAACTTCCCTGATATAAGGAAGAAAAAGCTCACACAAATCCAAGAAGATCACAGAGCCCACTCACACAAATCCAAGAAGCTCAGAGTCCCAAACAAAATGAACCCCAAAAGACCAACACCAAGGCACATTATAATTAAATTGGCAAACACCAACAACAAAGCAAGAATCTTAAAAGTGGCCAGAGAGGGACAGGAAGTTACCTACAAAGGATTGCCCATCAGACTGGCAACTGATTTCTCAACAGAAACACATCAAGCCAGAAGGGAATGAAATGAAATATACAAAGTCATGCAAAGGAAGGGTTTGAATCCAAGAATACTGTACCCAGCAAGGCTATCAATCAAAATCGAGGGTGAAATAAGGTGCTCCACAGACAAAAAAGATCTAAGGGAGTTTATTACCACTGAACCAGCAATGCAAGAAATGCTAAAGGGTCTGCTGTAAAAGGAAGAAATAGGAAACAAAGAAGGAACACAGGCGTAAAGAATAAAAATTATGACAAACAAGTACCTATCAATAATAACTTCAAATGTTAATGGATTAAATGCCCCAATCAAAAGACATAGGGTGGCTGAGTGGATAAGAAAGCATGACCTATATATCTGCTGTCTACAGGAAACCCACCACAGAAAAAAGGACTCACACAGACTGATGGTGAAGGGATGCAAAAGGATTTTTCAGGCAAATTGAAAAGAAAAGGAACCTGGGGTAGCAATGCTTATATCATACAAATTAGATCTCAAAGTGAAGGACATAACAAGATATAAGAAAGGCCACTTTATAATACTAAAGGGAGCAATCCAACAAGAAAATATAACTCTGGTAAACATATACGCACCCAATATGGGAGCACCCAAATACATAAGAAATCTTCTGGAGAAGATCAAGGGAGAGATTGACAGCAATACAATCATAGTAGGGGACTTTAACACCCCATTATCACCATTGGACAAATATTCTAAACAAAAAATCACCAAAGAAACATATA
>NW_006281995.1:244673-248597 GCF_000327345.1 Myotis davidii | reverse complement strand
TTTAATAAAGGGTGCTGGGAAATTTGGTCAGATACATGCAAAAATATGAAACTAGATAACCAACCTACACCATACACAAAAACAAACTCAAAATGCCTAAAGGACTTGAATGTAAGAAGCAAAACCATAAAAATCTTACAAGACTCCATAGGCAGCAAAATTTCAGACATGTAGCAATATCTTTCCAGACACAGATACTAGGGCAAGAGAGACTAAGGGGAAAATAAACAAATAGGATTACATCAAAATAAAAACTTCTGCACAGCAAAATAAACCATCAACAAAACAACAAGAAAGCCCACTTCATGGGCGAACATATTTGCCAATGTTATCTCTGATAAGAGTTTAATATCCAACATTTACAGAGAACTCATACAACTCAACAAAAGGAAATAAACAACCCAATCAAAAAAAAATGGGCAAAGGACCTAAATAGACGCTTTTCTAAAGAGGCATTCAGAAAGCCAAGAGACACATGAAATCATGCTCAAAGTCACTAATCATCTGAGAGATGCAAATCAAAACAACAATGTCCACATGGAAACAGCCTAAATGCCCATCTGTAGATAAATGGATTAGAAAACTGTGGTACATCTACACAATGAAATACTATGCTGCTGTAAAAAAGAAGTAATTCTTACCATCTGCAGCAGCATGGATGGAACTGGAGAGCATTATGCTAAGTGAACAAAGCCAGGAAGTGAAAGAAAAACACCACATGATCCCACTCATTTGTGGATAATAAAGACCATTATAACCTGATGAACAAAGCAATAGATACACAGGCAGAGAAGCATGGAACAGACTCAAATTACAGTGAGAAGGCTGGGGAGTGTTGAGCGGGGGAGGTAAGAGTTCAACGGAAGGACTTGTATGCATGCATATAAGCATAACCAGTGGACACAAGACACTAGGGGTGGGGTGGAGTGAGGGCATGTGCCAGGGGTAAGGGAGGCCAGGGGAAGATCAAGGGAGGGGGGGAGACATATGTACTACTATCTGTAATACTTTAAACAATAAAATAAAATTTAAAATAATAATAATAAAAAAAGATGCAGGGTGGGATGAGTGGGATTCCCAAGGGTAAGGCAGGCAAATCTCCTGAGTGTAGGGGAGCTATATATATATGAGGGTGGGGTAGTTGCTTTTCTCTAGGCTATTTCTGCTGGGAGGGGTTGGAACTTCTCAGGAAAAATGACTACTGTGGTATGGGAAGGATTGACTTGGGACATGTATCTCAGCCACTGCTCTTCCACATGTCCCCCAAATGCATCCTACCTCAAGCTCTTCTCAGGCAACTCCAGTCCACACTGTCATCCTTTCATTGAAACCCTAAGTGAATGGCTGCAAATGAAAATCCTGTGCTCTGTTTTTTTAAAAAATTAAAAAAAAAATGTCTTTGTCTCTGGCAGGCTTTATCTCCCCCTGGCATGTAGAAGCCCTGCTATCTTTCATTGCTGGATATTACATGAGCCACTGTTCCTGGACATGGTGCTCTGGACTGTGGATCCCAGCCTGGTGTCCAGGCCTCGCTCCTACCAGGGGGAAACCCTGAAGCTGAGATGTCCCTCCTCATCCAGGTCCTGTCTCGTGTGGAAGTGGGACTATCACCTCTCACAACCCCGTCCTTCCTACTAATCTCTAAGTAGTTTCTGTTCCTCTTTGTCAAAAGTCTCCTATTAGATGTCTTCAGTTGATAATTCAGGGTCATTGTTCCCCAATTTAGTTTAATTTCCCATTTGTTTCTGGGAGGAGGTACAAAAAAGTTCTACTTAATCCACCACCATCCTTAAATCCCCTCTCCCCCTTATATTTGTTACTCTTAGAAAATCTCATTTTTGACTGGACTCAAACTTAGGAGTAGAAGTGCTCAGAGAAGACAGCCTAGTTCTCTTGGCAATCTGTTCCGAAGTTGTTTTTTTTTTTTTTTTTAATTTAGTTTTCTTTTGTGTTTCTTTGTTTTTCTTCTTAATCTTCTTGGCCAAAAGTTTACCATATTCAGCAGGCGCTTCCTTATTTTTTTTTTTTTAAGAATACTGTTTCTTCATAATAAGACACCAACATTTGTGTAATAGGATGAGTGGAGTGTTTTGATGACTCAGGTGTTTTGATCCTCAGTTTCTTACCTTTTTTGTTGAGGGGCTTTTTCACACATATTGGCAGACATCATCTTTTTTAGAGAGATTGAAAAGTTTGCAGATTCTGCTAGCTCTTTTAGACCTAAGGCATAGTAGGTCAGTGAGACTAGGAATATCTCCCTGCCCCCCCCCCCCCCCCCTTTTTTTTTTTTTTTTTTGTTTTACGACAACTAAGTTGAAAATACTCATATTGGTATCCACAGTGCTATTGCAGACAGATCGGTGCTTTCTTCCTCCAATTCTTCTTGGTTTACAAGAGGAATTCCACTTAGTAGCATGTACACACCTCCATGGGTGAAGATACCCTGCTTCATAGGGATACCTTATTTGACATACCCACAACTGATTCTACCCACATACTAGTAATCTTTCCATTATTTACCCAGAATATCAGCAGCAACTTCTGTGGCCATATGCTTTTTTATAAAAAGTACAAAGTTTGCATTTATTATCCATTTCAATGAGTTTCTGGTAGCCAGTGGCTGAAAAAAAGATGTCCAGATTTATCCTCAAGCAAGATGTCATGATAAAGACTTTTAATGCCAGAATTCTTGATTGTATCTTGGGCCATATATTGCTGTGAATCTGTATCTCTCAAAGACTGACAAAAACTGAAATGACATCTGTGTTTAAAAGCATCCAACGTTATCTGATGTTAATAAAGAAAAATTGGAGAATATATACATATTTTTTAAAATAATGGTTAATACCATCATTATTTAGCAATTTGTTGGAAATTTATCCAGCATAGAAAGAAAGAAAGCAGAAATAAAGATATAATTATTAGGAAGGTGAGAAAATTATTTACATTTTGTAGGTAGAAAATCCAAAAGAAACCACTAAAAACTAAAATAAATAAATTCAGTTTTAAAACTTCTCTTCTTTACTTTTAAAATTTATTCTACCCATAGCCAATTGGTAGATACAAATAATTTTTTTCATTTATAACAATACTTTAAAAAAAATATTCAGGCCGTAACAGGTTTGGCTCAGTGGATAGAGCATCGGCCTGCGGACTGAAAGTTCCCAGGTTCGATTCTGGTCAAGGGCATGTACCTGGGTTGTGGGCACATCCCCAGTAGGAGATGTGCAAGAGGCAGCTGATCGATGTTTCTCTCTCATTGATGTTTCTAACCTCTATCTCTTCTCACTTCCTCTCTGTAAAAATCAATAAAATATATATTTTTAAAAATCAGGGGGGTGGATATGGGTGAAATGGATGAAGGGGGTCAAACAGTACAAACTTCCAGTTATAAAATAAATAAATCCTGGAAAAATAATGTATGCCATGTGGACTATGGCTAACAACATTGTACTGTATATTTGAAAGTTGCTAATAGAGTAGGTCTTAATAGTTCTCACCACAAGAAAAAAATTTATTTTTGTAACTGTTTATGGTGAAGGATGTTAACTAGACTTATTGTGGCAATCATTTTGCAATATATACAAATACCAAATCTCTAGGTTGTGTACCTGAAACTGATATAATGCTATATAACTGATATGTCAACTATATCTTTAAAACAACACAGGACAAAAAAAAACCCCAAAACAAAAAAACACCTCCAGATTGGCAGTCGGCTCCCAATTCTCCAATCTGTTGGCACAGCTGGGAGTGTACGAGAATTGAAAGTGGTATGTTGACCAATAAAAGAATGATAAAGAGATTCTCAGCCAATCGTTCAACCATGATCCCTGCAAACAACCAATCATGGCTCTAGTGGGCTAGTTTCATGTCCAACCGGCATCTTACAAACGAGAACCAAATGTTTGAATGTAAACATTG
>NW_006281995.1:241028-241977 GCF_000327345.1 Myotis davidii | reverse complement strand
TTTTTAAAAAATTAAAAAAAAAATGTCTTTGTCTCTGGCAGGCTTTATCTCCCCCTGGCATGTAGAAGCCCTGCTATCTTTCATTGCTGGATATTACATGAGCCACTGTTCCTGGACATGGTGCTCTGGACTGTGGATCCCAGCCTGGTGTCCAGGCCTCGCTCCTACCAGGGGGAAACCCTGAAGCTGAGATGTCCCTCCTCATCCAGGTCCTGTCTCGTGTGGAAGTGGGACTATCACCTCTCACAACCCCGTCCTTCCTACTAATCTCTAAGTAGTTTCTGTTCCTCTTTGTCAAAAGTCTCCTATTAGATGTCTTCAGTTGATAATTCAGGGTCATTGTTCCCCAATTTAGTTTAATTTCCCATTTGTTTCTGGGAGGAGGTACAAAAAAGTTCTACTTAATCCACCACCATCCTTAAATCCCCTCTCCCCCTTATATTTGTTACTCTTAGAAAATCTCATTTTTGACTGGACTCAAACTTAGGAGTAGAAGTGCTCAGAGAAGACAGCCTAGTTCTCTTGGCAATCTGTTCCGAAGTTGTTTTTTTTTTTTTTTTTTAATTTAGTTTTTTTTTGTGTTTTTTTGTTTTTCTTCTTAATCTTCTTGGCCAAAAGTTTACCATATTCAGCAGGCGCTTCCTTATTTTTTTTTTTTTAAGAATACTGTTTCTTCATAATAAGACACCAACATTTGTGTAATAGGATGAGTGGAGTGTTTTGATGACTCAGGTGTTTTGATCCTCAGTTTCTTACCTTTTTTGTTGAGGGGCTTTTTCACACATATTGGCAGACATCATCTTTTTTAGAGAGATTGAAAAGTTTGCAGATTCTGCTAGCTCTTTTAGACCTAAGGCATAGTAGGTCAGTGAGACTAGGAATATCTCCCTGCCCCGGCCCCTCCTTTTTTTTTTTTTTTTTTTTTTACAACAAAAAAGTGAAAAAAACT
>NW_006281995.1:238204-240639 GCF_000327345.1 Myotis davidii | reverse complement strand
GACTGCAGCTTAGGCCTTCGCCCCGCTAGCAAGTGGGCATCCCCCAAGGCCTCCCAGGCTGCCAGAGTGATGTCTGACTGCCAGCTTAGGCCCAATCCCCCAGGGAGTGGGCCTAAACCAGAGGGGCTAAACCAGCAGGTGGCCATCCTCCAAGGGGTCCCAGACGGTGAGAGGGCACAGGCCGGGGTGAGGGACACCCCCCCACCCGAGTGCACAAGTTTTTGTGCACCGGGCCTCTAGTTGTATATAACTGAAATGAAACTCGTGTTTTTATTCTATTTTTTCATCGAGCTTCAATTTTTATAACTAAGATAAAATTAAGGTATATCCATAAAATAAACAGTTTTAAGCAGCCTTTTAAAATAAAATAGGCTCGCCGAAACCGGTTTGGCTCAGTGGATAGGGCGGCGGCCTGAGGACTGAAGGGTCCTGGGTTCGATTCCGGGCAAGGGCATGTGCCTTCCTTGCAGGCACATCCCCAGTAGGAGGTGTTCAGGAGGCAGCTGATCTATGTTTCTATCTCATTGATGTTTCTAACTCTCTATCCCTCTCCCTTCCTCTCTGTAAAAAATCAATAAAATATATTTTTAAAAAATATTCAGTAAAAGACCTTGAAAGTTCCTTGTTTGTGCAGGGACCATGTGACTACAACTGTAAAATTTTATTGAGAAAGAATTATTGGAAGTTTTTAAGTAATATGGAAAAATACATATTATATAATGTTGACTGGGAAATTGGCATATACAGTCTGATCGATCCTAATCATGTTTGCATTATGTCCATGCTTAGGAATATGACCTCAAGGAAGCATATAAGAATTTCACGTTAGTTTTCTCTGAGTTTTAAAATTATTGCTCTTTTTCTCTCAAAGATTTCAATGTCTTCAAACTTTTGTATCATGAGCACATATTTAATAATTTGAATACAATTTTAATCTTTAAAAATAATATCTTAAGATTTTACTGAAATGTATATATTTAACAATTTGTAAAAGCTGATTACTCTATAATGATTAAAGTTGTAATCTTCTAAATACTTCAAGCAATGATTCATAGACTCATATAACTTTCAAAAATTAGAAATGACTCTTCTCTTTATCCTAGTCCTGCATTATTTTGAAGCAAATTTCATATTATTTTAAACTCATACATTTAATGATTTACTTCTAAACTATCAGGGACCTTTTGAAACAAAACCACAATACCATAAACATATATGAAAATTTATCAATAATTTATTAATATCAAGTACCCAGTCAGTATCCACATTCAAGAATTCTCATAATTTTTCTTATATTGTTTGAATCAGAATTCTAATAATGTACATACACTTTAATGTTTGATGTCTCTTTAATCTATAAGTTTCCCTCCAATTACTTTTTGAACTTGGATTTTATTTGTTGGGTTAACCACATTTTTAACTTTCAGACTTTCCCATGATCTGGATTAATTGGATAGTGCTCATTAAATCCACATGCATCATTTAATATAGTTCCTGTGTTTCATATCAATTTTTAGATAGATCTACAGGATTTATCAGATTCACAATTTTTTTATGTTGGTGATCATTTTTGATTATTTTAAAACATGTTAAACATTTTTGTCACTCTCACTTAAGAGTACATGTGCTTCCCCCTTGAGTATCAGCTTACTCTTTTGATTGCCATGTAACCAATAAAATGCAGTGGAAATAATATTATGAGACTTTTGAAGCTAGGTCAGAAAATAATCACGCATCTTCTGCTTGGCTTGTTTTGGATGCTTACTTTAGGACAACAATTACCTGCCACAGGAGATCTACAGTAAGCTCCCCCGCCATTTGGTAATGCCTGGAGATAATTTTGGTTGTCACAACTAAGAGGGTGATACTACTGCCATCTAGTGAGTAGAGGATGGAGATTTGTTAAACATCCCACAAGGCATGGAACAGCCATCCTATCTAATAAAAGACAAAAAGGGTAATTAACCATACCACCGCTACACTTCTCATTGGCTAATAAGGGCGATATGCAAATTAACTGCCAACAAAGATGGCGGCTGGCAGCCAGGCAGCTGAAGTGAGCAGGAGGCTTGCTTGCTCCAGTGATGGAGGAAGCCAAGGTTCCCAGACTGCCACGGCCTGCTCTAAGCTCCAAAAGCAACAGCTCTAAAAGCAACAAAGTTTCAATTATAGAAGCCAAACAAACTCCAGATACCTGCTTTCAGCCAGCCACAGCCTCAGATCTGGGAGCACCAGTGATGTCAACAGAGTTTCAATTAAAAAAGGTAAATAAATCCCAGAATTAAAAAAAAGAAAAAGAAAAAAAGAGAGCTGAGAGCTTCAGTGGCTGGCCAGCCTGAAAACGGCTCTCAGCCTCTCACCCAGACAGGCCAGGCACTCCAGCAGGACCCCCACCCTGATCCGGGACACCCTTCAGGGCAAACCAGCTGACGCCC
>NW_006281995.1:216350-237934 GCF_000327345.1 Myotis davidii | reverse complement strand
CCAAGCCAGCAGGTGGTCATTCCCTGAGGGGTCCCAGACTGCGAGAGGGCACAGGCCGGGCTGAGGGACCCCCCCCCCCGAGTGCACAAATTTTTGTGTACTGGGCCTCTAGTTTACAATAAAGACTAATCCAGCCCAAAATGTCAATAGTGCCAAGGTTGAGACTCTGCTCTAAAGGAACCAAGCTGCCATGTAACAAGTCTGATTACTTTGATACCACCACAACAGAGAATCCAGTTGATATTTCGATCAAGTCTCATAAAAGCTTTCAGTTAAGTTGAGTTCTCAGATATATAAGTAAACTATTTTGTATATTAATGCAATTGAACTTTCAAATCACTGTAACCATTTATAACCTTTGCTTTCAACTGCATGAAAGACCTCAAGTGAGAAATGTACAGTGAAGTCCTTCCTGAAATCCTGACTTATAAAATTATGAGAAAAATAATAGGTTATTTTAATACACTAAATATTAGGGTAATCTGTTAGCAATAGTAACAGGAACTAATCATTTATTAAATCCATTTACAGATTAGAAGCTACAAAATAAATATAATGTAATTATATCACTTTCCTTCATTCATTAATTAGTATATTTATATACTTGTTGACTATTGATTATTTTATAGTTTGTATAAGTAAATCAGTGCAAATTCTTAATAAAACAGCAACTATGTACCAACATGCATACATAAAATAAATGAGGGAGAAAATAATGTTAGGAGAAAATCTTGAAAACAAGGAATGAGGGTTGATAGATTATTTTAAAGGAGAATAGTTAGATAGACATATGATCACTCAGTGGTCAAATGGAAGAAATATAAAATGGATAGTGGTTTCCATGTGCTGAAAGGAAATAACTGCCATCCTAGAATTCTAAACCCAGTGAAAATACATTTCAAGAATAAACTTGATATAACTGAGAGGGTTAACAGGATTAGAAAAGCTATTTCTAAATATCAACAATAAGACATTAACAGGCTATGAGAAAAATAAAAGCTTAATTAAACTTCTTAGTTTGATAAAGTAATTCATGGCACAGATGAGATTAAGATATGGTCTTTCCACATTTATGTTCCATATAGCATCATGGTCACCATAACTACATTGAAACAAAACAAATCAGGATCAAAATAATTTTGGGTGGTTCCTGGGATATGAGAATAAGTGAAGGCAAAGAGAATCAGTGCGTTCCCACAGGGGTGCACCACTCAGCCACAAGCCAGGCTCATGGCTGGTGAGTGCAGCGGCCTGCCTTAGCAGCAGCGCTAAGGATGTCTAACTATGGCTTAGGCCCGCTCCCCAGGGAGAGTGGGCCTAAGCTGTCAATTGGACATTCACTGAGGGCTCCCGGACTACAAAAGGGCCCAGGCCTGGCTGAGGGACCCTCCCCCGACCCCCCGAGTGCACAAATGTGCACCAGGCCTCTAGTATTTTATAACATCCATTTCAAATATTTCAAGCAAGATAATGAAAAATGATAAACCTTGCAGAGGGAAAGGTGAGAGTCATAAAGGATAGCAGACAAAGTTTTCCCACCCAGGGAGAAAATTTGGGCCTAATATGAAAATTCCCAACCCTAGAGTTATGAACTTTCATAATACCTGATCCTATATAATTTCTGCATTGCTACAGACCATCATTGGTGTTTTACCAATTATTTTTCTAAATGACAATCATTTTTGCAATGATCATGTTCCCATTATACCATAGTACATTGAGTATATGGAGGAAGGGATAGACAGCTCTATTCTTTGAGTCCAGTTTCCAGGAACAAGACAATGTACATTAAAGCCAGATAGAGAAGACTGTACATAACCCAGATTATTAAAAAAAAATTCATGATCAATGTCTATCTTGAGTGTGGGAATTGAGAGTGGTGATTTCTGTGCAGTTCTGATTTAGACATATTTCCTCATTTTGCAGATGAGGAAACTGATTAAGTAAGTACCTTTTTATTAATTTAAAAAGACTATTATTCCAAATAATCCTATCTAGTAAAAGAGAAACATGGTAATTGGCTTACGACCGCTACCCTTCCCATTGGCTAATCAGCGAGATATGCAAATTAACTGCCAGCCAAGATGGCAGCCGGCAGCCAGGCAGCTTGAAACTAACATGAGGCTGGATTGCTTCAGTGACTGAGGAAACCAACGTTCCCCGCCTGCCTTGCCGGCCTCTGAGCTTGCAGTTTAAGAAACATTGTAACAAATATAGAAGCTAAACAAAATGCCAGAAACCTGCTTTCAGCGAGTTGGGAGCTGGAGTTATACATTGTTTCGATACCTGATTTCAGGAGCAGAGGCCTAAGAGCTGGAGCCTCAGAGCTAAAGCTAGCCCAGAATTAAAAAAAAAAGAAAGAAAGAAAAAAAGGAGCAGTTGGGAGCTTCTGTCACCTGCCAGCCTGAAAACAGCTCTCAGCCCCTCACCCAGACTGGCCAGGCACCCCAGTGGGGACCCCTACCCTGAAGGGTGTGTGACTAGCTGCAAACAGCCATCATTCCCTCACCCAGGCTGGCCAGGCACCCCATGGGGACCCTTCATGGCAGACCAGCCAGCCCCACCCATGCACCAGGCCTCTATCCTATATAGTAAAAGGGGAATATGCCTCCCAGCACCAGGATCAGCGGAGCCACAAGGCCTCCCAACACTGGGATCAGTGTGACAGGGGGAAGCGCCCAAACCCCCTGATCACCCTGCGGCTCTGTGTGTGACAGGGGGTGGCACCCCAACCCAGTAATCGGCCCTGCTCTGTGTTTGACAGGGTGCAGAGCCCCAATCCCCCCCGCACACACAGGCCCTGCTCTGTGGGTGATAGAGGGCGACGCCCGAACCCCCTGATCCACTATGCTCTGTGCATGACAGGGGGGAGCTCCCCAAACCCCTGATGGGCCCTGCTCTGTCCGTGACAGGGAAAGGAGCCCCAACCCCCCCTGATGGGCCCTGCTCTGTGCATAACAGGGGGAAGCGCCCCAATCCCCTGATTGGCCCTACTCTGTGTGTAACAGGGGGCAGCGCCCCAACCCCCTGATTGGCCCTTCTCTGTGCATGACAGGGGGTGGCGCCGCAACCTCCCCATCGACCCTGCCTTGAGTGTGACAGGGGGCGGTGCCCCAACCCCCCAATCGGCCCTACCCTGAGCGTGACTGAGGGTGGCATCGCAACCCCCTGATCTGCCCAGCTCTGTGCATGACAGGGGGCAGCGCCTCAACTCCCCAATCGGCCCTGCTCTGAGCCCAACCAGGGACTGCACCTAGGGATTGAGCCTGCCCTCTGCCACCCAGGAGCAGGTCTAAGCCAGCAGGTCATTATCTCCCGAGGGGTCCCAGACTGGGAGAGGGCACAGGGCGGGCTGAGGGACCCTCCCTCCTCCCCGAGTGCACAAATTTTTCTGCACTGGGCCTCTAGTCCTATATAATAAAAGACTGATATGCAAATAGACCAAACGGCAGAATGACCAGTTGCTTTGACACTCACTGACCACTAAGGGAAAGACACTCACTGTAGAAGTTGCCCCCTGGTGGTCAGTGCACTCCCACAGGGGGAGCAGTGCTCAGCCAGAAAATGGGCTCATGGCTGGGGAGCGCAGCAGCAGTGGCAAGATCTTCTCCGGCCTCCACAGCAGTGCTAAGGACCCCTCGGTGGACATTGGCTAAGGGGTCCTGGACTGCGAGAGGGCGCAGGCCAGGTTGAGGGACTACCCCCTTCTCCCCCAGTGCACAAATGTCATGCACTGGACCTCTAGTCACAGATAATCATAGATTATTAATTTTGAATTGTAGTTGAATAATGGAAAAATTGAGGATAGACATGTTGATTCCATTTGCTATCAATGTATATTAAATTAGTTTAAAAATATCTGATAAGAAATTGAGTTTAATTATTACTAAGAAATTTGAAAGCTTCCGTTTTCACTTTTCAGCCTTTTGTGCTGCCACTAGACTATTGTCAATGAGTCATCATAAGCAAAGCAAAATAGATTATAGCTATTGATAATGATAACTTATAAAATTTCACACTTTTCCAAACCTACACTTCTTTACTTATTCCAGATTTAGCTATTTTTATTTTAATTGGTACTTTTTGAGTTTGTTATCTAACCAGCTGGTATGTCCAGCAGGAGAGGCAAATAAATAGCACTTTTGTTATGGTAAAAGTAAAGTAAATTGATTAACGTCTAGCAAAAATATACTTGAAATATACTATGGTTTCTCTGTTGACTCATATATTTTTAAGGTAATGGCTTGAAAGTATTGTCCTCTGAGAGAACTTGTACTTTACCACACAAAGAGATATTGAAAAAAACCACAAATAACATTAGGCGCAAATAAGAAACCCTAATATAGTATAACACTTGTTGATTTTGATGTTTTATCCACCACTAATGAAATTAATATTTATTGTCAAATCAATAAAACAATGCTTGAAGCATAGATGACAACATAGATGCAATGTATTAATTTGCTGACCAGTGAGGAAATTAGCACATTTACTTTGTATCTCCACCCCCTACCTACCCATACAAAAGCTCTTAATACAGGCTATGTACCTAAAATGAGTATTATGTTTTATATAAGAACTTGACTCATTTCATATATATTTACTGATGATGCAGATTCTTTTATTTTAAATAGCTGATGTGTTATATTTTTCAAATGTATAGTATACATATGTATGCTAGGCTCCCTAATGCATTTTTAGGTCATTTTAGTTATGAATTTCAAGAGTCTTGTTTTTCAGTTGTTTAATTTTTCTGTTGAGTATTCTGATTTATTCATTTAGTACAAAATTTTGACATATTACTGCAGGTGACTTTTGTGCCTTATTCCTTATTCAATTAGTATCAAATACCTAATTTTTTTTAAAATTTGCTATTTTCACAAATTATAAAGAGATCTTCTTACTATTCAAAAAGAGCTCCATGCTCTTTCTATTATTATTTCAAGTGTAACCAAATAAAAATGAAGTCATTCAGGTAGGCCCATAATCCGGACTACTATCTTTATAACAGAAAGAGAGAGACTCAGAAAGGACAGCATCCTGTGACAATGGAGGCAGAGACTGAAGGGCTAGAGCTACAAGTCAAGAAATGCCAGGGCTTTCTGGCAAACCACAGACAACTGGAAAGAGGCCAGACACTTCTTTATGTGGAAATGCTAAATTATATATTTTAAAGAAAAAAGAATAATATATTTATGACTTTCCAGTAATAAAGGATATATTTACTCAATATACAAAAATCACAAATCATAAAAGAAAATTCTGATATATTAGCTACATTACAACTGAAATGTTTGCACGAAATGAAATAAGTACTGGATCAAACGGGAGTTCAATTTTTAGTTTTTGGAGGAAACTCCATACTGTTCTTCACAGTGGCTAGGAACATATCCCAAGAAATTAGAAACACCAATCAGAAAGGATATATGCACCCTTATGTTCATAGCAGCATAGTTTACAATAGCTAAGATTTGGAAACAGCCTAAGTGTCCATCAGCAGATGAGTGAGTTAAAAAACTGTGGTACATCTACACATTGGAATACTACACTGCTGTAAAAAGGAAGATGCAGCTGATCGACGTTTCTCTCTCATTGGTGTTTCTAACTCTCTATCCCTCTCCCTTCCTCTCTGTTAAAAAATCAGTAAAATACATTTAAAAAAAGATATAAATATCACATGATCTCATTCATTTGTGAAATATAATGAACAGCATAAACTGATGAACAAAAACAGATCCGGAGACAGAGAAGCATTATTCAAACTGTCAAACCTCAAAGGGAAGGCAGGGGAGGGTGGGGGTAAGGGAGAGAGATCAACCAAAGGACTTGTATTCATGTATATAAGCCTAACCAATGGACACAGACAACAAGGGGGTGAGGGCATGAGCGGGGTGGGATGGGGGGTCAAAGAGGGCATAAGGACACATAGGTAATACCTATATTTTATTATTCAATAAAAAAATTAAAAAAATACAAAAAAAATGAAATAAGCAAAGTTAAAAAAAAACCTAGTCACAGATTGAGAAAAGACATTTGCAGTACACAGATAACAAACAAGTACAATTTCCCCATGAAAATGTGCAAAGCATATTAATAGGTAATTCACAGAAAAAAAATTAAATAGCCAATAAATGAATGGAAAGATGTTTAACTTCATTATTAATCAGGGAAATGTAAATTAAAACCTTAAGAGAGTCTCACAAAATATACACATGGAAAATAAGCATATGAAAAGATGCTTAACATCATGTCATCAGGAAAATGCAAATCTATACTAATAAAAGACAAAGATGCTAATTAACTGTACCTTCACCACACTCACCAGCCAATCAGAGCAACTATATGCAAATTAACCCAACCAAGATGGCGGCTGGAAGCCATGGAACTGGAGCAAGCAGGAGCCTTTGTTGCCCTGGTGATGGAAGAAGCCAATCTTCCTGCCTTCCCTGGCCAGCTCTGGCCTCCGCAAAAGGCAACAAAGTTTCAATTATAGAAGCTAAATAAATCCCAGATACCTGCTTCCAGCCAGCATCCACTGGGAGCTTGGGCGGCTGGGGGCTGTGGCCAGCCTGCAAACAGACATCAGCCTCTCACCCAGGATGGCCAGGCACCCTAGCAAAACGGCTGGAAGCCATGGAACTGGAGCAAGCAGGAGCCTTTGTTGCCCTGGTGATGGAAGAAGCCAATCTTCCTGCCTTCCCTGGCCAGCTCTGGCCAGCCTGCAAACAGCCCTAAACCCCTCACCCAGGCTGGCCAAACCCCCATGTGGTGAGGGTCCCCACTGGGAGGCTTGGCCAGCCTGCAAACAGCCATCAGCCTCTCACCCAGGCTGACCAGGTACTCCAGCAGGGACCCCCACCCTGAAGGGGGTGTGGCCAGTCTGAAAATAGCCCTCAGCCCCTCACCCAAGCTGGCCAGACACCCCAGCGAGTCCCCCACTCTGATCTGGGACACCCTTCAGGGCAAACCAGCAGGCCCCCACCCATACACTAGGCCTCTATCCTATATAATAAAAGGGTAATATGCAAATTGACCCTAACAGCATAGCAACTAGGAATCTGGTCACTATGACACACACTGACCATCAGCGGGCAGACACTCAATGCAGGAGCTGTCCCCTCATGGTCAGTGTGCTCCCACATTGGGAACTCTGCTCAGCCACAAACCAGGCTGGCGGCTGCCATTACAGCGGTGGTAGGAGCCTCTCCCGCCTCCTCAGCAGTGCTAAGGATGTCTGGCTGCAGCTAAGCCTGCTCCCTGCTGGCAAGTGGACATTCCCCGAGGGCTCCCAGGTTGCCAGAGGGATGTCTGACTGCCAGCTTAAGCCCAATCCCCGGGGGAGCAGGCCTAAGCCAGCAGGTGGACATCCTCTGAGGGGTCCCAGACTGAGAGAGGGCACAGGCCGGGGTGAGGGGCCCTCCTGAGTGCACAAAGTTTTGTGCTCTGGGCTTCTAGTTAAAATAATAATGAGATACCATGAACACCGAATAGAATGGCCAAAATCTAGAATGCTAACAATACCAATTGCTGGTGAGGATGCAGAGCAACAGGAACTCTCATACATTTCTAGTGAGAATGTAAAATGGTACAGCCACTTTAGAGGACAGTTTGGAGATCTCTTACAAAACTAAACATACTATAGCCATACAACCCAGCAATAGCACTACTTGGTATTTACCCAAAGGAGTTGAAAATGTATGTCTACACAAAAACCTGCACATGGATATTTATAGCAGCTTTATTCATAATTGCCAAAAACTTGGAAGTAATCTGTGATATTGTGATCTAGAAAAAGAAGCATATTGTTGGTCTTTCTGGCATTCCTTTCCCATTCCTGAACAGAGCCTCTAAAACTCTTGTAAGTTCCTAAGTGATAAGAGCATTTTTAAAGCATCTTTATCCTGAATGGCTTCTTTATGGGAACTGGTGACCAGAGAGACCAAGCCATGGTTAGAAGCTTGAAATGTTCAACCCTACACCTGATTCTCCAGAGGGGAAAAAGGGGCTAGACATGGAGTTAATAATCAATCAATTATGCACATGTGATGTCTCCTCCATAAAATTTCAAAAGTACAGAGTTAAGAGAGCCAGGTGGGTGAACACATCCACGTACCAAGAGAGTGACACACCCTTACTCCTCAGGGACAGAAATTTCTTCACTCAGGACCGTTCCAGACCTTGACCTGTATATCTCTTTATTGGGCTTTTCATATGTATCCTTTAATAAACTGGTACATGTAAGTGTTTCCATGAATTCTGTCAGCTATTCTCACAAATAATTGAATCCAAGGGGAAGAAGATTATGGGAACCTCTAAATTATAGCCAAGATAGACCAAAGTGTGGGTATCTTAAGGATGAGAGCTTGAGATTGGCATCTGAAGTGGGGGGGGGGAGGGGCAGTCATGTGGGATTGAGCCTTTAACCTGTGGTATCAGATGCCATATCTAAGTAGATAGTATCAGGATTCAATTAAATTGTAGGACACCCCGCTGGTGTCAAAAATAATTGTTTGGTGTGGGAAAAACTCACACACATTGGGTGATCAGAAGTGCCATAAATGTTGACACACAGGCAGAAGACTGAAGTCTTCTACACAAAATCAAAATGTCCTTCAATAGATAAATGGTGGTACATTCAGACAATAGAATATGATGTAACACTTAAAATAAATGAGCTGGTAAGCCATGCAAATTCAAGGAGGAATCTTAAATGAATATTATTAAGTGAAAGGAGCCAATCTGAAAAAGCTACATACTATGTGATCCCAACTATATGACATTCCAGAAAAGGAAAAACTAGTATAGAGATGATGAAAAGATCAGTGGTTGCGAGGCATTGGTGTGTGTGTGTGTGTGTGTGTGTGTGTGTGTTGAGGTGGGGGTGAATAAGAAGAGCACAGAGGATTTTTAGGGCAGTGAAAGTAATCTCTATTTCCATAATGATAGATGCATGTCATTATACATTTGTTCAAACCAGTAGAATGTGCAACATTAAGAGTGAACTTTAATATAATTATAGACTTTGGGTGATTATAATGTGTTAATGTAAGTTTAACCATAACAAATGTACATATTGGTACATTTGACTTTAATAAATACCAGTTCACATAATAAAATTAAATCAAATATGGGAGCCTGCTCTAGGGTTCTATTGAATCAATTTGGTCTCTTCGAGGGGCAGATATTCCCACCACCGTCACTGTCCATACTTGGGACAGGAATGTTGCTGATATTTGCCTATATTTCAGTTTTTCAATACAACAAATATATATTAAATCTATTTCTATAATTTTAATTAAGATGCTTGTTGTATACTATAATTATTGTTTACCACACACAGGGGTCCTCAAACTTTTTAAACAGGGGGCCAATTCACTGTCCCTCAGACCGTTGGAGGGCTGGACCATAGTTTAAAAAAAAAACTATGAACAAATTCCTATGCACACAGCGGCAGCAAAAACACCCGGTGGGCCGGATAAATATTTTCGGCGGGCCACATGTGGCCCGCGGGCTGTAGTTTGAGGACCCCTGCTACAGGATTTGCATGTGTGCTTGGCATCTTCTCTTTAGAATCTTAGAAGTCCATTTATTAAAAAATAAGTCTCCTTCTCTTGAACTAAAATAAATATAGTAAAATAAGTTATTTCAACTTCTTCTTTGTTATCTTCTTCAATTATTCCACTTAGAAACTTTGGACTGAGTCATTTTAAATGTTAAACAAGCAATATATGCAAGTTTTCTGTAGAAAGTAAAAAAGAATTTCAGTGGAAACAGTTACCAAATATTATTTCCAAATTAACAGATATCTGCATATAAGTGATCATTTCTTAAGAGAGAATGAGTTTATATTGAGGTGGCTTGGGGGCATTTACAAGGGGCTCAAATATGGTTATAGATTTATGCTTAATAATTATAGAGCACTTCACAGTTTTAAAAATGCTTTCACATTTATTATGTCTTTGAGTTCATAAAATAATTCTGTAAGGTCACAAATGTGGTGTTTCTCATTTTACAGATGAAATAATTAAGGTCTCAAAAGGCTATGTGATTTGACAAGATAATATAGCTAGTAGGTAGCAAAGCCCGTTCAAATTTATGTCTTCTGATTCTAAATACAGGGCTTCTTTTATGTGCCTGGATGCCATGTTTTATTGTAGGAGGCATAGACAGAAATCTTGGCATTGCATATTCATTTTTTTAAAGTCTCTTTGTTAGATTTTACTACTTCATTCTTAAAAGCAGAATTGGAGTAAATATTATCATAGTCCTGAGTTAGAGGAAGTTAATGAGATAATGCATGTGGAAAGATCTAGAACAATAGAAATGCAGTTAACACATGGCAGTGGCTATACCTTTCATTGCCTTAGCAGTTTAGTGGGGCCTTTCAAGCTAGTTCTTTTAGATTCATGCTCCAGGGTTCAGCTTCCTCTGCATGCCCCTTTTCCCCACATGGAATCCAAGTCTTCACCTTTTCTCTGCAGGATTATAAAAATGTCTGAGGCTGTTGGTTCATATTTGTTGATATTGAGGTAGGGTGGGAGTATAGACCAGGGACCTGGATGGGATCACAAAGAACAGATAAAAATCAGGCCAGATAGGGTGATTATTACCTCTGCATTAAAACTGCCTTGGTTTCTGCCTTTGCCTCATGAGATGGAGTGCTCAGGCACTTTCTTATTCCCACACTCCCTGCATAATTCCTAACTCTACTCTTCTCTTCCTCACTATGGCATCTTTAGATCTAGTCTTTAGGAGTGTGTAAAAACAGCAAAAAAACCTCAATCTGTTTAGATACTGGGACTAGTGGATTTTGAGAATGTAACAACTATTAATAGGTAATATTCACTTTGTTGCAGGTGTTATTATAAGCAATTTGTGCATATAATCTCACTTATTCAGTAACTCCATTTTGTATGTGAGAAAACTAAGGCTAGATGGCTTGATATTAAATCGCTTGACTGAAATTATTAAATTATCAACTTACACAGCTGGGATTTGAACTCAGAAAATCTGGCTGGAGGCTGCACTAGTAACCACTTGGTTCTACTCCTTAAAATGAAACCACAGCAGGATGTTATTGACATCATATATTGAATGTTAATATTTTAGTATTTATAGTGTTTATTAGCTGGCAGTTTTGTATAATTAGTAATTATTTCAGAGGCAACACTTTGTTCCTTTTCAGGTGAGTAGATGCAGTTTAATGTCATTATAGTATATTTATGTTATTTATGAAGATAAACTATAGTATTAAGTATACAAAAAGATTTAGAAAAAAATAAAAAGAATTGCATGCTAAAAGAATGTTTATTTTTCCTTTAGTTTCCACTGCCCTAAGAGCTGTATTGGTGAAGCTATTGCTTCAGCATATGTATGAGATTTTGCTGCCTGTGGATTTCTCTAATATTTTTATGGTTTTCCATCTTACATTTAAGACCTTTATCCATTTTGAGTTTATTTTTGTGTATGGTGTAAGTTGCTGGTTTAGTTTCAGTTTTCTGTATGGATCTGTCCATTTTCCGAACACCATTTATTAAAGAGACTGTCTTGACTCCATTGTATGCTCTTGCCTCCTTTGTCAAGTATTAACTGAGCATAGTGGTTTGGGTCGATTTCTGGGTTCTCTGTTCTATTCCATTGGTCTACTAGTATATGTCTGTTAATGTTCCAGTATCAGGTTGTTTTGAGAACAGTGGCTTTGCAATATCTTTGCCAATACAGCTCTGGGCAATGGAAACTAAAGACAAAATAAACAAATGGGACTACATCAAAATAAAAAGCTTCTGCACAGCAAAAGAAAGCATCAACAAACAACAAGAAAGCCCACTGCATGAGAGAACATATTTGCCAATGTTATCTCTGATAAGGGTTAACATTTCTAGGAAACTCATACAACTTAACAAAAGAAAGATAAAAAACCCAATCAAAAAATGGGCAATGGACCTAAATAGATAATTCTCGAAAGAAGACATACAGAAGGCCAAGAGACATATAAAAACACATTCAAAGTCACTAATCATCCGAGAGATGCAAATCGAAATGACAAACACAAAGGAGTACTACACTGCTGTAAAAAAGAAAGAACTTTTACCATTCACAACAGCATGGACATGGAGAGCATTATGCTAAGTGAAATAAGTCAGTCAGAGAAAGATAAATATCACATAATCTCACTCATTTGTGAAATATAATGAATAACAAACTGATGAACAAAAACAGAGACAGAAAAGCATCGATCAGACTATCAAACCTCATAGGGAAGACAGGGGAGGATGGGGTTAAGGGGAAGAGATCAACTAAAGGACTTGTATTCATGCATATAAACATAACCAATGGACACAGACACCAGGGGAGTGATGGCATGAGCAGGGGGGTAGGGCGCAATGGGGGGATAAGGACACATATGTAATAACTTAAACAATAAAGAAAATTTAAAAAAATGAAACCGTGTTGAGGCCTTCAACTCTAGCTGTTGTGGCTGGTGGTGAAATTGGTAAGATGTTTAAAGGATGTTTTACCCTCATCTTTCAGGGTAAAAATGAGGAATTCATGAATGTAGAATGGGAGCAAACACACCAGTTAATATGTTAACACAGTATTCTCCACAAATTGATATCAACATTAAACATAGTAGATCATATACATAGTGACCTCTCACACTGGATGTGATGTCCCTAGTTTATCAAGTATATGAATATATTTTTTCATATTATAATTTTTAAGAGCCCTTTATTCCAAGCCCATATGTGTGAAGTTTACATCTTTCAGTATTTAAATAATTTCAAATGCAATGTCAAAATTAATTGACAAATTTTAGAAAAATAGTCACACCTTGATTCATTTAATTTAATTTAAATAATATATTAGCTTTTATGAGTGCTCAGATTCAGAGTATAGCTTTTTTCCCTTTTCTTTTCTGTGATATCCCAATGGCTACATAAAAATAATTTTTATTTTTTGGATGATTATTCAATTTCTTCTGATTCTTTCTGTTAAATATTTTCTTATTTTTCAAATGTTAACTTCCAATTATGTGTTTAGCACATAATTTTTCTGAGCTAAATTTTGAATTTTCAGTTGAATTTTATATTATACTAATGTGTTAGGCTATGAGTATAGGCTGGAGATAGCACATAAGTCAATATGTTAATAGTCTATTGCTTTGGGTATAATTGCGTTTTTGTTTTGGTGTCAACAATTGTCCTGATGGACAAGAGCCATCTGGTTAGGCATCCATATATTTCAAACATTAGTAAATGAATGACATAGTGTGGAGTATAAATTAGAAATGGATGAATTGATTACAGTATAAATTAGTATTCTGCTTTTACTACTCTGGCATATGAAATAGTATTTCATAATTCAGAATCACTCTTCAGAACATTTCTCCTTGCCACTTTCACTTACCACTTTTATTCCTTTAAATGATTATTGAATACTGATTTTTTAAAAGTGAAGACTATAGCATGCTCCTTAAAGTCAATTATGTGCAATTATACTATTACTTATTATCTTTCTATTTAATCAAACTACAGTGGGGCCTTGACTTACGAGTTTAATTCATTCCGTGACGGAGCTCATAACTCTACTTGTATGTCAAATCAATTTTCACCATTACAATGAATTGAAATGCTGGGCTGATGTTGTGGCATTCACTGTGACGTTTGCTGCGCCAACTAGTGGTGGGGAATCTGAAGCTGGTTTTTAAACTGAATTTTTGCTTGCAACTCAAAGCAAAAAATCAGCTGAGAGATGGCTCGTAGATCAAAAAACTTGTTAGTTGGGACACTCGTAAGTCAAGGCCCCACTGTAATATGCGATAATCATGTTATCTGGTATAAATTTGAAAGCAAGTGGACCTTCAAATATGCTCTCATTGGCCTGTAAGTATGACTTCATTAATAAAAGAAAACAATGCTCCAATTTTGGGTCAACCTCTATAGGGTAAAGACATGTTTATCATAAAAGATGAATCTGATACTAACACTGATAATTTCCATTTACTGGAAAAACTATATAGTCTCTTACTGGAACAGAAATATCATGGTGAAATGGTGAATGACTACCAAGATGTTGATTTAAAGCAATATTGATATAATATTAATACAAATATAAACTTTATTCCATGTATTTCAACATACACTCAGTCCTTGGATACTTATTAATATTTAATGCCTTTAAATTTTGTTCAATATTCACTTTGAGCTCTTAGTTCATAAACAAGTACAAAGTAGGAAAGTAATGAGATTAACTCTAATGTCTACATATTATTTTAGAAACTGTAACATAAATGAGAACTACTCACTGCTGAAGGTATCTGTATATTATATGAAACAAATCCCCCTGGATCTTGGGAGAGTTATATTACACTAGAGGCCCGGTGCACAAAATCCGTGCACTCCGGGATGGTGGTTTCCTCAGCCCAGCCGTGCCTTCTTGAAGTCCAGGAACCCTCAGGGGATGTCCAACTGCTGGCTTAGGCCCATTCCCCATGGGCAGTCAGACATCCTTAGCACTGCCACAGAGACGGGAGAGGCTCCCGCCAATGCCGCTGAGCTTGCCAGCTGTGAGCCCAGCTCAGGGTTCTGGCTGTGCAGCGCTCCCCTGTGGGAGCGCACTAACCACCAGGGGACAGTTCCTGAGTTGAGGTCTGACCCCTGGTGGTCAGTGCGTGGCATAGCGACCAGTTGTTTTGCTGTTTGGTCAATTTGTATATTAGCCTTTTATTATATAGGATAAGAAGACTAAAAAGAAGTCAAGTGACAGCATGGGTTATGCCCCAGATAGCCCTTAACAGGTGGGAGAAGAGGAACCCAATGTGGAATGTGGATAAAATATTTACAAAACAAACCCCATAGGCAATAATAATAAAATATATTACATTTTGACTTATTCAATTTTTATGATTTAATTTTTCTTTATTGAGTTTAATTAAGATTTCCCCAGGGTCACAAGCCTTGAAAACTTTGGGAAAATTAAGCTATTCTGTTTACCAAGCAGGTTTTCATAGCCCTCCTTGAACTTAAGTATGTATTTTGTTAAAATCTTTATCCAACAGCTGTTGTTCAGCATTTTTAAGGTGTTTGCTGTGCCATGAAAAAAAAAATCCTTAACAGTTTGCCAAAGACAGTGCCTTCTGGGCTGAAATGTGTCTCTAAAGTTTTCTGCATTATGCTGACATTTTTTTTTATCAAATATGAATAGCATTTACAGTGCCTATATATATAGAAACCATATAATAATATTCTTATAAATATCTTCTACTGCAATGTAATTAAATGTATGTACTTAATATAGAAAATTTAATAGGAAACTATAATTTAAATATTTAATTTAAATAGATATATTAAAATAATTTAAACTATTCTTTCCTTCATTTATTTCAGGTATTGATTAATTCATTCATCTGTATATTTATTAATTCATTCATTCACTCATTCATTCAAATACAACCTGCCATGTGACACTTATAATGCTAGAAGATACTAAAAAAAAAAAGTAGTGAAAGAAAGAAGAAAGAAAGAAAGAAAGAGAGAGAGAAAGAAAGAAAGAAAGAAAGAAAGAAAGAAAGAAAGAAAGAAAGAAAAGGGGAGGGAGGGAGGGAAGAAGGGAGGGAGAGAAGAAAGGGAAAAAAAGGATTTTAAACGTTTTCTACATTTTTTTCCTTAGAGTGAATTCCTTCCTGCTTTAAAATGACATTATGGGTGGCCTGTCTGTATGGGTGGCTAATTTATTACTGGATCTAGATGGGATCTGAAATAGACAGGGTGAATTAAAAAAATAAAGGACAATACTTTCCAGTCTTTCTTTACCCCAAGAATCCTAATATCTAGGATTGACTGGATAAGACTCCCTTGACTATCTCTGCAAAGCAATATAATTATGATGTAATATAAAAGAGATGGTAAAAAGAGAAAGTTGTTATCCTATCTAATAAAGAGGTAATATGCAAATTGATCATCACTCTAACACACAAGATGACCACCCCATGTGGTCAAAGATGGCCACCCTCATGTGGACACAAGATGGCCATCAGGGGAGGGCAGATAGGGGTGACTGGGCCATCAGGAGAGGGCAGTTAGAGGCAATTGGGCCAGCAGGGAAAGGCAGTTAGGGGTGACCAGGCTGGCAAGGGAGGGAAGTTAGGGGTGACTGGGCCAGCAGGGGAAGGCAGTTGGGGGTGACCAGGCCTGCAGAGGAGGGCAGTTAGGGGCAATTGGGCCGGCAGGGGGGCAGTTAGGCTTCGATCAGGCTGGCAGGGGAGTGGTTAGGGGGTGATCAGGCTGGTAGGCAGAAGTGGTTAGGGGCAATCAGGCAGGCAGGCAGGTGAGCTGTTGGGAACCAGCAGTCCTGGATTGTGAGAGTGGTCCCAGATTGGAGAGGGCGCAGGCTGGGCTGAGGGACACACACTCACTCAGACACACACACACACACACACACACACACATGCACGAATTTCATACACTAGGCCTCTAGTTTTAAAACAAAACAAGTTATATTTATACCATCTGTATAAGATACTATGCTAATTTATTTGGAACAAAGTGCATGGATCAAAAGAAGATTATTAGAGGATCAGCAGTTATGGGTTTACTTTATTTTCTTGTTAGAAAACATCTCTCTCTAGAAGAGTATCTTTTCTTTCTCCTTGGTACTGCCCAAAATTATTTTTCTAAAAATAAGGTGATACCACATTTATCTTAATGATAATGATGAGTTTTATTAGCAGTAACCAGGATGCTTTGATATGTACAAAAATATCAAGTAATAAAATATTCAGTTGATTTTCTGGCTTTATTTTTTTAACTGAATTGACTATCTTTTCTTTTTTTCTTTTTTATAACTTTTGTTAGAAACTCAAGACCTTTATACATGGAGCCAAAAGTATTAAATACAGAGGAATAGAATCCAATCTTCTGAGTAATTTTAAATATTGATTTGAAATTATCATTCATTAAAAGATCTCCAATATTATTTTTTATTTTTTGTGTTGTTTTGTGTGTGTGTTTTTTTTTAATATTCACTCAACAAATAGTTACTGATGGGGACCTCTATGTAAGGTAGCATGACACTGACCTAAGGCACCATGGCAGTGATAGGAAGAAAGGGCTCAGCCTTGATTCACAGTTGGCCATGTACATTCATGTATTTGACTAAATAATTATATTCTATTTTGGTTATTGTTGAGGTGCCAAAAAATATTTAGTATATTTGTTTTTGGTGAATGTTGGTGTCTTTTTCTGATGTAATGACTTAGGAGTTGCAAAAGTAGCATTGGCAGGAGTAGATGGTAAGCTTTGTCAATTTAGCAATTAAAAGGCTAGCTATTACCCAAACCAGTTTGGCTCAGTGGATAGAGCATCAGCCCTTGGACTGAAAGGCACTGGGTTCAATTCTGGTCAAAGGCACATACCTGGTTGCAGGCTCAATACCCAGTAGGTGTCTTGCAGGAGGCAGCCAATCCATGTTTCTAACTCTCTACCCATCTCTCTTCGTCTCTGTAAAAATCAATAAAATATATATTTTTAAAAAGAAAAAAAGGCTAGCTATCTCATATGTGTGTGTGTGCATGTGTGTGTGTGTCTGAAAATGCACATATGTATCTACATATGCAAAACACTTGTAAAACTGTTATCACTTTTTGCCGCCAATATTCATGGCAGGAAATGTTAAATTTTTAGAGCAAATAGCTCACTTTATTCTCTTTTATTTGGGTGAAGTGTTTTCAGACAGATCCCTACCCTGTACCCTCCCCCATCCGTGAATGTCTTTTTATTACAAAATCCGAAAATAACTATTTAAATAAATTAATTTCTTGGCAAAAGTAATTTCCTGGTAAAAGATGAGTTTTATCACATTGAGAATTTCATAAAATTATCATAAGAGGTTAATCTTTTACACACACAATCACAAACATATACACCAAAAATACTTGTATCTGAAATGTATGTATATTTCACATAAGCATTCCCTATTGTTCTCCTGACACTCCTAACACATCCTGTAACTTCCTCATTGGACTCTGAAAATAAAGTACTGTAAATAAACAACATAGACTTGAGACTTGATTTTTTTCCCTGTGAGACAGCCAGTTTCCCTCTATGGAAACTGTTCTAAGGTCTTGTACTACAGCTCTGTTGAAAAATTGCGCTGGCTCGCCAAATATCTTAATGACTTTTCTCTCAGCAGTTGGTAATGGTGAAATGTTATTCTAGTAACCATAATGTCCCTCATAAAACAATTGCATACAATATGTACTGTACTTCTATTTTAGTGAGCTCTTCTGTCAGAATAGCAGTGCCAGTAACTGTTTAACATTTCATCACAAATTGCTTGCCAGTCCTTTAAGTGTAATATTGCAGAGAGGGTGAAGAAATGTGTGATTAAAAATGTTCACTGAGAGTGGACCATTTTGCGCAACTTGATTCTGAAAAATAAACCAGCCTTCACGTATGTAGGCGCTCATCATACAAATGACAGTTCTATGTGGTCATTTAATTTTATGATCTCAATTCTTGCATATATTGCATGCATAAATATAGTGTTCTCCTGCAGGGAGGTCTGCTGGGTATTATAAAATCAGTGAGACCTCAATGGGTTCAAATGGACATCTTTTATAATTATTGCTATAAAATTTCTTGACAATGCATTTTGTTCTCCAATGGCTAAAGAAAACGATTTTCCAAGAGAATGGGTTTCAACAAAGAGAGTAACAGAGCCTGGGAATTTGTTCCTGTATTCATCCATATTTAAATTACCTTAGTTACCCTCATCTACTGAAGGTCTTACAGTGTGGCTTCCAGTTAGAGGCAGGACAGGTTTTAATTGTTTTCTGGTTTCATGAGACAATATGAATACCTAAAGAGAAGGAATAATTTGCTGATAAGTGTAACTAAAATATACTTATAGGGAATTCTTCCATGTACTTGGAAAGATTAGAGAAAAGCGTTCCATAAACTCAAGATTAGAAATAATTTTGAGAAGAGACACTTCAGCTTTGAAACTATAATTCCAAAAGTACTATGTATTGCTTGGATGATTATATATATATATTACTTCATCAGGGTCATATATTTGACATTACAAATAAATGAATGTGGTTGATATTCTCTACAGTATATTGGGATTTAAAAAACACACACACACTTACTTAAAACCATTTATATTCTGCCTCTTAGCAACACTTGGCATTTGATTTGGGTAACAGATCAGGGAGTCAAACACAAACATACAAAAACCACAATGTCAGAAACAGAAATGAGGATCCAATCTACTGGAATGGTGCTAGGATCTCTGTGTACTGAAGATTCATGACCTTGATTCAATGTCCTCTTGGGAGAAGTGCTGGCTCATGATCCACACCTGGGTGAAGTGACAGATGGAATCCGATGTCCATCATCATCTGTTTTTTTGTGAGGGTCCAGGATTTTAACAATGCCTGAGATTCACAATAATCTCAGAACAGAATCTAATGCTAGAATTTCCCTCCAGCGGCATTCAAATTTATTATGGCAATTCATTCTTTTAACAACATTGAGGTACATAGGTAGGTGTTGTTATCCCCATTTTTTCCAGAAAAGAGATTTCACAGAGAGGCAGAGGAACTTGCCTAACATGAATTTGCATAGTCAGCCAGGGGCACATATGGAACCCAGGTGTTTTGACTCAGCCTCATGTTCATTCACTTAGAATAAACTGCCTTTTCTCTTGCTTAGGAAAATTCATTATCACGTGTCTCCAATTATTAGTTCTTGATAATCATTTTGCCATATGTACATGTCACCTGTTGTGTTAATCACTTGATATTTGCTGTGAGTCCACTTATTTTTCAAGTAAATTTATTTGAACAGAAACAATATATCAAATCCCTAAGAGGAAGCCATAAATGGAAGGTAATTAATAAAGAAACACAATGACCACAACACCATGTATTAAATTCTATCTTGACAGAAGACTTTGAACCTGAGACCTGCTCTTTCTTTCCCGAGACAGGACAGGAGCCAATGTTTCAGAAAGGTGTTAAGGACCCATGAGCTCTAAACAGAGATTGAAAAAGAATATAAAAGGGGAGATGTTCTCTGTGATTCGGCATCATTTACAGTTGTGTCTATAAAGGACTTAAATATTGTGGACCACCAGTGGTATGCCTCACATTCTCTGGAATATGGGGCTAGCTAGCATGTTCTGGCAGACAGAATAATGGCTCCATTAAACTGGTGCAAGCACACCTAAAGGGCTTACATTTGACAGAAAAGAAATACAATGGGTGGCATTTCCAGGTGGCATCCATGAAAATCAAAGATCTTGCCTTGTAGTAGAGCTCGGGAAGTATGTCTCAGTACGTATCAGCTACGGCTGATGCAATGGTGTGAGCACACTCCACCATGACATGCTTCCTTGGCACACCAGGAAGTAGCAATGCTGACCTGAACTAACTCCTAGAGCCACATGCATAGTATCCCAGCCTTTCAGCCATTGGTCGCCTATAGCAATGTGTCTCCCTCTGCTTGGTTGCCTATAGCAACGTGTCTCCCTCTGATTGGTCCCCTCATGCTATATATACCCCTGTAGTTCCTCAATGAAATGGATCTGGGTCAATGAACCTGGTCCCTGGAGTCGTGCATGCAGATGCCCTAGCGCGTTGGGGCTCCGTCGTCCTCACCCCCGAGGGACTCCCTGCTTCATCTGGTGCCCGAACCGGTGGGATTCGCAAAAGGCACCACCAACTCCTCCATTCCACTGTCAACTGTCAACGGCTGCTGCAAAGGGCACCAACTCCCGCATTCCACCTCCAACTGTCAACGGCTCCCTCAAAGGGCAACCTGTGCCTTCCCTGACATGGGGAAGCATTACTGTGCAGCAATAATAAAGTCCCCTAAAACTTCCACCAACCCCACTTACCTTAGATATACTTATCACGGCTCAGCACAAGTAGAACTCAGAGCAATAATATACGCCCTTCTCTACTGTCAAAATAGTCCAGTCAATTTATTCTCAGGTAGTGCTTACGCGGTGCATACGACAAAAAATATAGGGTATTCCACCTTAAGAGTTAAAGATACCCCGCTAGATCAGAGCCTCCAACTCCTAAAGGACATCCTAGAGAACCGTAAACAGCCCTGGTATATCCAACACTTACGGGCTCATACTGGCCTACCAGGCCCACTTGCCCTAGGCAATGCAGAAGCAGACAAGCTAGTTCTTATCCTACAACCCATAGAAGAGGCCAGACTCCTACACACCAAATTTCATATGTCAGCCTCCTCTCTCCATAAGCTCTTCCCCCATCTGCCTCTAGCTCAGTGCAAGCACCTCATACGTGCTTGCCGATCCTGTGGCCCTCTACTAACCCTCAGGCCTTTACAACCCAGAGGGGCCAATCCCCAAGGACTACGGGCCAATCCCCAAGAACTACAGCCCAATGCCATATGGCAAGCAGATGTCATGCATGTCCCAGCATTTGGCAAATTGAAATATGTCCACACAGTCATAGATACTTGCTCAGGAGCTACGTTCGCCCAGGCCCAAACAGGGGGAAAAGCCAAACATAGCATTGCCACCTTCAAGGCTGCCTTTATCATCCT
>NW_006281995.1:210230-215874 GCF_000327345.1 Myotis davidii | reverse complement strand
AGCTACGGCTGATGCAATGGTGGGAGCACACTCCACCATGACATGCTTCCTTGGCACACCAGGAAGTAGCAATGCTGACCTGAACTAACTCCTAGAGCCACATGCATAGTATCCCAGCCTTTCAGCCATTGGTCGCCTATAGCAATGTGTCTCCATCTGCTTGGTCGCCTATAGCAACGTGTCTCCCTCTGATTGGTCCCCTCATGCTATATATACCCCTGTAGTTCCTCAATGAAATGGATCTGTGTCAATGAACCTGGTCCCTGGCGTTGGGGCTCCGTCGTCCTCACCCCCGAGGGACTCCCTGCTTCATTGCCTCTTGCCTGAGACTTGATGAGAGAGAGAGAGAGAGAGAGAGAAAGGGAGGTTGAAAAAAAAGCACATTTCACAAACACAATCAGTTTATTCCTAAAACTGGGATCGGGAAGGTGCTCAGGTGTCTAGAATTGACCACTAAGTATATTCTCATTCGTTGGAGTGGAGTGTGAGGTCCAGGTCAAGTTGACCAATGGTGGATGCAAGCAAGGGAGGGGGGTCTCTAGGGAAAGTGGGCCAAAACCAAAGGCCAGAGCCCCTACCTTTGTGTCTTTGATGAGGGAGGAGCTACTGAAGATTGAAGCGAAGCTACCACATATAAAAATAAAAGGGAAAAATGCACAAACTCAGCTCTATTAGACAACGGTAAACATGCTGCAAATGTTTGTACTTGACATTGCAAATACCACCATCCATTGTTCTTCCTAGAACTCCTGGTCCACCCACTTCTCTCCTCCCCCGCCCCCGCCCCTGCCCCCACCTGAAATGTAATGAAATTTTCTGAGGCTCATCTCTGGAGAAGAGGAATGGACACAATAGCTTTTGCTAAACTGAAACAGTGAGACTTGATTAAAACAAAATCAATGGCCAGCAGATCTGGCTGTACTGCGTGGTTTCCTACATTTTGGACTTTAAAGCTTATTTGCCAAGACCTGCCTCTGGAGAGTCTTGAAGGAAAAGATTTTACAGTCGGAAGTCAAGAATCCATTTCTCAGAAACTCCTTTGGGGTGTGTGTGGATGAGTTCCAACCTCCATGCTCGGGCGACTGCAGGCTGCTCAGGCTTGCCTTGTGAAGTGAACTGTACAAGAAACACCGATGATGAGAAGGCCAATAATGATGGAAGTGATGGCCACCCACTTGGCATTCCTCCTAAGCCTCCTGGATCCTTCCATGTCTCCATTGTAGCTGTTCAGATACATGACGGAGAAGCCGAAAGCCACGATGTTGATGGGGTACACGGAGAAAAACACCAGGCGATGGTGAGCCACAGGTAAATTCTTGGGCATGGGCACGTCCTCCTCAGTCTTATCATCTTCAGTGTGGCCTCAGGCTGCTGCCCAAAGCCCAGTTGGAGACATGGGCCAGGCAGGCGGCGCGAGGAGGGTGGAGCACTCCCACGGTCTGGGACTCTCAATATTAGGATATTTTGAATGCTCCTTGGTTTTTGTATTACCTCTGGGATAATAAGTTGCAATCATTATCAGTGCCTTGCTTGAAAAGTGTTTAATGACACACTAATTGGATTTGGGTATCTGTTTTCTATGATTGTCCTGTAACTACTATAGCAAACATATTGCTTGTTTATAAATGTAATGAAACACTTTCTATTTATTGTGGGAAAAGAAATGAATTGCTTAATATATCTTTAATGTTAAAATATTAATGAATAGTCATATTTATTGAACTAGAAGGAAAGGAAATGAACTATGAACCATGGTTTCACCCTCAGGGAGAAAGCGAAGTGCAGAGAGGAGTGCAAGTGGAGAAAACTCAAACCGTGAAGACAGCCAGGCTCTGGGTTTGTTTGTCCATAATTCAGCTCTATGACCGCTTGTAGAGCTCGTTTGCCTTTTGTGATGTTGGTCTGCTGCAGTGCTACTATTGGCCTGGGGGTTTAGCACTCTCCAGCTCTGACCTCTGAGGTTCTGGCTGGGGTGGGTATGGAACATAAGTGAAACCAAATGAGGAATTACCTTACTCTCATCACAGAGATTGGTTCAGAGAAGACTCAGGACCTCCCCGTTGTGGAAATCCTAACCCAGTGGATTTCAAACTTTATGGTAAAAACTTGAGAACAACAACAACAAACAAACAAGGAGTTTCCTGAACATACTATTGAGAGATCACTAACTAATCCACATGTTTCTTACCTTAATTTTCTTTTAAAAGCATAACCATTTTGCCTGTTAAAGTTATTTTTTTCCACTTGTAACCATAATGATACAGACAATAAACTATTCTTTGCTAGAGGCAGATTTCATTATTTTGATCTTTGCTTCTTTTGTGTCTAATCAATCAATTCATTCTTTCATTCAATTAATATGATTGCAATACTGATACAATTGTTATTTATTGTCCACCATGTAATAGATACTATTGGTTTTAGCAGGTATTTCATCCAGATTGATCAGTGGGTACAAAAAGTTCAGCTAACTATTATGATGCAAAGCATGGGAATTTGGAATATCTGTGTCTGACTTTGTCACAAGTGGACATCTTTTAGTTTTATCTAGGTCATAAGTGGAAAATTGGTTCTTCACAGTAAGCCATATCCTGGGATGCAAACAGGTGGGAAACTTCTTAATCATTGCTATTTTCCAGAAATGGAAACATAGTCAGGTTTTAGAAAAATCTATACCATGGAGAAGACATTGGGGGATATGAGACCAAAGATAAAAAGTATATAATAATTCAAATTAAATTGATCTGGACCAGGACAGAGATCCCAGGCACACAGAAGAGCAAGTGGATTGCAAAGATTTATAAAATGTGGAAAATATAGGCCTAAGTATTTCATTAAATCTGGGAGGTGATCAAAATACCTAAAATTGTTTTAAATCCTCACCTGAGCATACACTTGATTTTAAAGAGAGGGGAAGGAAGATAGAGAGGGAGAACATCAATTGGTTGTGTCGCCCTGCCTCCCTCTCCGTATGTGCCATAATCTAGGTATGTGCTCTGACTGGGAATGGACGGGGCGACATTCCAATCAACAGAGTCACACCAGCCAGGGAAACGCCTAACTCTTATGTCACAGTGTGTCAAGAAGTTCATCTCTTTAGCTGAAATTTCACTCCATTGGTCTGCTTGATCTATTTGATTTTTCATTCTGTAAGAAGTCTGAAGTCCTCAAAGAGGTTTTCAGCTATAAATTCAATTATAGTTATTTTTGGAAAATTTGTACTAAATGTTATCTTCAAATATCTTTCTCTATTTCATTTGTGTATTTTTTATTCAATGCAGAAATTATATACACACTGGATCTTCTTTGTCTTTCATAGTTATTTTACCTCTACTATGTTTCAATTTGGTCCTTATTCCTTATTATAGATCTTCCTTTGTTTCATTTCATGTTTGTGCTTCAGCATGTCTATTCCTTCTGACTTAACATCATCTACATTTGGGATTAGTGGGTGAGGAAGCTCTTGAACCTAGGACAAATGCTACAAGTACTGCAAGCCAATATTATAGTGTAGAACAGCATACTCCTTTAAAAAGAAAATCCTCAAGAAACACATCAAGGGAGGGTGATTAATAATGAGTTTTCTAACCGCACACTATCTAATAGAGCACACTTCTCAACATTATTTTAACAGTCAGGTTGCAGATAACATAGAAAAGTGCTTTATAACCAGCCTCAGAAACATATTATGTCAATGATTAATGCCAATATCTTCTGCCTCGTACAATTATACAAATCATAAATTTCCCTGATTTGACAAAAGAATGAGGTGTAAATCAGTATTTAAATAAGCATGCCTCTTTTTTCCCCAAAGATAACTCTATGGCTATGAACACACTTAACATATCCCCCCTTTGGTTAGATCACTTCAATAAAGATTACATTAATCCTTACATTCTAGTATCTCTTAATGGCTCTAAATATTGGAAATTAGATCTTGTATGATTAATTATAGAATTTTATATTTCTTCTTTATTTGGAATAAAAGTAATTAAAATGTGTTTGTTTTTTCATTTCTCTAGTCTAAGGTAAACAAACCCTTTTCTAGTACATATCATTCAATTGATTTTTATGTGAGTTGATAGTCCTCCTGTGCTTCTGAAAGATTGTCTTAGGTTGGCTTCCCCCAGAAACAGACCCTGAGATAAGGATTTTAGTGAAAGTAATTGGTTTGACAAATGATCCAAAGAAATCAGTAGGAAAGTAGGGAAGTGAGTCAGTGAGGGGAAGAAATACAATAAAGGTGCATTTATGAGCATATTGCTGCTATTGTCAACTACAGTTCAGTCCTGATAGGGACCTCCAAGAGACTGTGTAATTCATCATAAGAATTGTCCTATCAGAAGTACTAGTAAGCTGGGACATTTATCCTTCAGCACTCATCTATTATTGGTTGAATACTTTTACTGGGGATATTAATTTTCCACATCTAGATTTCCCTATGTTGTGGCTTCTTGGCACTGACTAAAGGCTTTGGGGTCTTGCATTAAGAAGTTGTATGAAAGCGGTAGTGCTGAGGAGAAATGAACAGGTCTGCTATGGGCCACATTTTACATTTCAGATTTACTCATGCTCCACTTTATTTTCACTATGTTTGGTAATTAATTATTTTTTAAAAAAATATCTTTGTTATTGTTGATAGTATTATAAATACCTCCCATTCCACCCCAATCCTCCTCCACCTGGATCTACCTCCCCCAAATCTTCACTGCCCTATTTCCTATGGCCATAGGCTATGCATATCCTATATAATAAAAGAGAAACATGGTAATTAGCGTACGACCACTACCCTTCCCATTGGCTAATCAGGGCGATATGCAAATTAACTGCCAGCCAAGATGGGGTTAACCGCCAACAAAGATGGTGGCTAATTTGCATACATAGGCTCAATGATAGGAGGCAAAAGAGGAAAGACGGAAGAATGGCCGCAGGCAAGAGCTGGAGGTCGGGCAAAGGCAGCCCTGCCTTTGCCCACCCCCCAGCCAGTGATCACCATCAGAAAGCCCAGCAGGCCAGGCGACACCCCCAGCAGGGGTGCCGGTGATTGCTATGGCGATCAGAGGAAGAGAGAGCTGGGGTGTAGGACCACCGGGGCCAGGGGTACCGACTGGCCTGCGTCCCCCTGATCTGCAATGGGAAAAAAGGGGCGGGGCCCCAGGCCTGCAGTCTCCTGATATGCGATCTTGAAGGGAGGGACGGGGCAGCAGGCAGGGCAGCACCCAGGGCACCGGGTGATGAGGTGCCTGTGGTCCCCTGATCTGAGATCAGGAGATGAGGGGCGGGGTCACCGGCACAGCTGCCCCTGGGGTTCGGGTGCAGCCGTTCCTGTGGCCCCAGATCTGCAATCACCAAGGGAGGGGCGGGGCCACAGGCAAGGGAGATCCAGGCTGGTGGGGTGACTGCAGAGGTCAGCCAGCACTCAGGCCCCAACCAGCTCTCCCTGGGAGTCTGGATCTGAGCGCGCTCTCCCTGGGAACCCGGAAATCCACCTCCCAGGGCAACTGTGCAGAAACCAAGCCTGGTGAGCCATGGAGAGGGCGACCTACCTGGAGGCCACACAGCTTTTATAGTTGTAGTCGCCCTGGATGGAGGACTGGGGGTAGCAGGGATCAGAGTCATCCAAGTCAGCCATGGCACCCCCAGT
>NW_006281995.1:201059-209500 GCF_000327345.1 Myotis davidii | reverse complement strand
CCCACAACCTGTGTATGTGCCTTCACCTGGAATCGAACTCATGACTCTTTGGTGCATGGGAGGACACTATAACTACTGATCCACACCAACCAGGGCCTGGAGGTACAATGAGTTCCCTCAGGGGGAGTGCTGCTCATCCAGAAGCCGGGCTCATGGCTGGTGAGCGCAGCGGATGTGGCAGGAACGTCCATGGCAGCACTGAGGAGCAGCGAGCTGAGTGGTAGGGAGCAGCAAGCAGGAGGGCAGTAAGGAACGAGGGGTCCCAGACTGTGAGAGGGCACAGGCCAGGCTGAGGGATTCCCCCCACCCCCAGTGCATGAATTTTGTGCACCGGGCCTCTAGTCCTATATAATAAAAGCCTAATATGCAAATCAACCAAATGGTGGAACAACCAGTGCAATGACCAGTCACTATAATGCCCACTGATCACCAGGGGACAGATACTCAATGCAGGAGCTTCTGCCAGCATGCAGGCCCCAGACCAGCCAAGGTGGGTGCCAGTGGGGACCCCCCGATTGCCTTGCCAATCACCCCACAGAGGGTGCTGCCCCCCCAATCGCTCTGTCGGTCGCCTCCAAGTTGGGTTCCAGCGGGAGTCCTCCAATTGCCCCCCCCAGTCACCCCACAGATTGGCCCTGATGGTTGGCCAGGCCTAGGGACTCTACCTGTGCACAAATTTCATACACCAGGCCTCTAGTAATTATATAAGTTCTTTGGTTTATCTCTTTTCATTCTCCCAACCCCACATCAAAGTATGTCAGTCTGTTCTATGCCTCCATGCTTCAGGTCTTGTTCTTTTTGGTCAATTCATTTTTTTTCATTAGATTCTATAAATAAATGAGATCATATGATAGTTGTCTTTCTCAGATTGGCTTATTTCATTGAGCATAATATTTTCCAGGTCCATTCATTTTGTCCCAAAGGGTAATATATCCCTCTTTTTTTCAAAAGTTGCATAGTATTCCTAGGGTAAATGTCCCACAGTTTTTTTATCCATTCATCTACTGATAGTCACTGAAGCTATTTCCAAATCTTAGCTATTGTAAATCATACTGCAATGAACATAGGGGTGTATATATTCTTTCTAATTAATGTTTCTGTTTTCTTTGGATATATTCCTGAAGTGGTATCACTGGTTCCAGTCTGCATTCCCACCAGCAGTGCACTAGTATTTCCTTTTCTCCGCATCCTTACCAGCATCTGTCAGAATCTATAGATTGCTTTGGGTAGTATAGATATTTTAATGATGTTAATTCTTCCAATCCATATCCATGGTACATGCATCCATTTGTTTGTATCTTTCTCTATATCTTTTTTCAATATTCTATTGTTTTCCAAGTACAGGTCTTTTACCTCCTTGGTTAAATTTATTCCTAGGTATCTTAATTTTTTGTTGTTGCAATGGTAAATGGGATTGTTTTTTAGTTTTCTTTCTGGGAGTTCATTATTGCTGTATAAAAATGCCATCAATTTCTATATTTTGATTTTGTATTCTGTTACCTTGCCAACTTCATTTATTAAGTCTAGGAGTTTCCTGGTGGAGTCCTTAAGGTTTTCTATGTACAATATCATGTCATCTGAGAATAATGACAGTTATACTTCCTTCTTTCCAATTTGAATGCCCTTTATCTATTCTTGTCTGATTGCTGTGGCTGGGATTTCAAGTACTATCTATATCCTAATATATAAAGAGCCAGGGTCCACCATGACCTAAACAAGGGGACAGATGACTAATCACCAGGCTAGGGAGCTGAGGGAGTGGAAGCTGGAACAGCAGGCTATGAAGCTGAGGGAGTGGGAGCTGATCAATCAGTGGAAGCAATGATTGGTGGTGGCTGGAAGTGAGACCTCTTGGTCCCTCCTCCAGGCCCTCAGACTCCAATCAGTGGTGGAGGTGGGGTGGAACTGGGGACTGGCTCCCTTAGTAGTACTGGAGGTTCAATGTCAAGAGGACAGGCCAGGCACCAACAGACTAGCACTGTCGGTATGATCCTGACAGTGCTGCCGGCCTCCTGGAACTCGGTCTCAGGCACTGCAGCGGCTTCACCTCCCTAGATGCTCCACAAGGGAGAAAGGATCTGCCAGCAGTGCCAGGTACTCAAGCCAGCCCGCTCCAGATGAAGTATGATCACTGCACACGAAAGGAATGTAGTAAAAAAAAAAAAAAACGATGACCAAGGACTGTCGAGTGCAATATTGGGGGACCAGGCGGCAAGTCCCGAAGGACTTCCTCCCATGCTCAGGCCTCACCAAGCTTTTATTGATCTGGGATGGACCCATAACATAGCCCTTAGGCAGGTGACCCCTGGAAACAGGCAGACTAGCCCATCAGCAAGGATTTACATAATAATAAATGGGGGAGTAGTTTCAGCTACCACTGTCTGGTAAACAGAGGTGGCGCCTAGCTCCAACTTTTGCTAGGGCTTCAAAGGCACCCAGCCTTCGGGGGGTTCTCTGTCTATGTTTATCAGATAGTGAAGGCAATAAACAGTTTCCCACAAAGGACCTGCCTCCAGGAGCTGTTGGGAGCCTCTGAGTGCTGGGCACCCCGACTATTTTAGGGGCTTCAGGTGAGTGGGGGATGCAGAGGAGTCAGGAAACCTCCCTCTAGGTCAGGCTGTCAGTCTGATCACAGATCCATCCGTCCTGCCATCTGCCAACAGCTGCCTCCACAGAGAATGGAAGAACAAAGGGAGGGGGCAGTTCTGCAGACTCCAGAGGGAATCTATGGTCCCAGGTTCTCTGCCCCACCTGCTGACACTTTCGGTTCCTCCCAGAGTCAACGGCGCCACCCAAGAGACCCCGGATGGGCACCTGGCCCAGCCACCTCTCCACATTTGCCTGTTCATCTTTGTCTCCGTCTCTGTGTCTGTCAGGCTGTCCCCGAGCTTGCCTCCACTTCTAGAACTAAGCTTCTGGTATAGCGACAACCCGCAAACCCTCATTCCTTTACTATGGCAGGATACTTGCCCCCCACAGGCTACACCCCTTCGCCCCCTCCTCCCTACCCTGTGACTGCTGGGTACCAAGAACAGGTGCAGCATCCTGGGCCCAGACTGGTTCCAGTGCGCGACCATGTGCCTGCCCCTGCTCCAGGCTTCTCTCTCTTCCCCTTGCCCAGCCCCAGTGCCCAGAGGCCTGCTACTGGGCCTGCTGCCCTCCTCTTGCCACTGCCCAGGGTGCCTTCTGGCTTCAAATTCTTGGTGCCAATTGATCAGATCCTGATTCACCAGAGGGCTGTGTGAGTGGAAACGCTCCTAGGCTGGGAGATAAGTAACTGATATGAACTGCGCTCAGGGGCTGGACAGCCCCTGGGTCAGGCGGCTGAAGAGAGCAACTGCTGTGCACATCTGTGCTGTGGAGCCCACCAGCCCCTTTGTGTCCTTCTGGTGGATCCTAGGGACCAAGAGATGGAAGTACAGTCACAACCGGGCACCACCATTGGCCATGTACTTCAGACCAGGCATCCCTTCCTCCCCAAGTTCTCCATTCATGATGTCGATCCTGCTGGACCCGTGGCTGTGGCACAGACACCAACTTTTAGGTGAAGACTCCAGATGAGTCCCACATTGTGGGTCACATCAGCAAACAGTGGGGGGTGGGGGCGATGCTCCAAGAAGCCCTCACAGATGCAGATTAATTTGGCTTGCAGTTCCCGCTGGATCTGGATGTGAGAGTGAAGGCTGTATTGCTGTGAGCCACATTCCTCATTGACTACATGTTCTTTGAGAAGCGAGGAGGCACTGGGCCCTCTGCCATCACCAGTCAGACGGCATCTCAGGGTGAGGACCATCACCTCAGCCAGAACTCAAGATGGTCGCCTGGCCTGGCTTGGCCCCTCCTCAGAGGCGGCCCCTTTCCTCCATGTTCACTGTAGAGGACAGACAGGGATGCCTAAGAGGCTGGGGCCATGGTGTCCCATCCCTATCCTACTCCCCTGGCCTCCTTTGTTATGGGTTCACTCAGTGAGATAGACCACAGACTCAGAATTTAAATTTAAGAGCCTTTATTAAGCTGGCCAGCTGACTACAGGTACAGCACCCTGCCGAAGCAAAGGCTGAACTGCAGCCCAGACTACAGGAATTACAGCATTTTTATTTGCAAAAACCACAAAGTTACAAAACCTTAGTTACCGACACAATATAGTATCAGTACCTTCCTATCTATGTGTTCTAGGAAGAGAGAGTACAGCATATTGAGAAGGGGCCATAAGACCATATCTCAAAGACTGGCCTGATGTCAGTACCTTCCTATCTATGTGTTTTAGGAACAGGCAGCACAGCACAACCCGTCTGGCCAAAGCGCCAGATATGCAGCCCAGCACACCTTCACCTATCGCCTCCACAGAAGGGTATGTATGAGAGCCCTTCCTTTGCTACCTCTCACCACTGTCTCTGGCCATCCCTCAGCCCACAGGCATATCGGCTTTCAAACTTGCCCTACTCACTTCCTCTCACCCCCTTCCGGGACCTCTGCTCTGGGTGGGGCCTTTACAACAGAGCTGGGGTGGGAAAGGGTAAAAAGCACCAAAGCTAGCTGATATGGCCACTCACCTCTGCCTCAGCTTGACCAATCATTTCAGCCTCAGACATGACATTCAGAGGTGATCCCTACTTCCCGAGCAATGGCTCTAGGAACTCAGCCCCAGTGCCACCCTCCTCTCCCCCTTGGCCCTCTCCTCTGCTGCAGCTCTGTGTGCCTTTCTTAACCAACCCTTCCTTCCCTGTTCCTACAAAGGAGGCTGCATCTTTGTATGTTATATTCATATAAACTTTGTAATGTTTTGAGAAAACAAAACAAATAAACAAAAAATGATGACCAAGAGAATGCCGCAGTCAATGTCCAGAGTCTGGCTCAGGAGAACAGAGAAAAGGGAGAATTTCATAAGTTGGCCAATGCCAAGATATTTCTAAGTGACTGCCTGGAATGTGACAATTGTGTGACCACAGAGGAATGAGTCCAAGTTTCTCAGCAGAATACCAAGGACTTCTTCTGTGTTCTGAATCTTAATAAGAAGGTACCTTAAATGAAAAGAAAGAGAGCAGATGGCCCACAGACAACTACACAGACAGATAGGGCTCATGGCTGGCAAGCACAGTGGTGGTGTCAGGAGCCTCTACTGACTCCATGGTAGTGCTAAGGAGCAGTGAGCTGAGTGGTAAGAATCAGCAAGCAGGTGGACGGTAAGGAGAGAGGGGTACTGGACTGCAAGAGGGATTTCCATGGGAAATGAGCCTAAGCCAGCAGGCAGACATCCCTGAGGTGTACCAGACTGTGAGAGGGTGCAGGCTGAGCTGAGGGACGCCCCCACCCCCCAATGCATGTATTTTGTGCATTGGGCCTCTACTATATATATAAAAGCCTAAGCAACCATTATGACCAAACAACTGGAATGACTGGCTGACTAGTCGCTATGACATACATTGACCACCAGGGGGCAGATGCTCAATGCAGAAGCTGCCCTCTGGTGGTCTGTGTGCTCCCATAGGAGGGGTGCCACTCAGCCAGAAGCCAGGCTTGTGGCAGGCAAACACAGCTGTGGCAGCGGGAGCCTCTCCCAAACTCCATGGCCATGCTACTGAGTGGTGGTGGCAGGTTCAGTGGCCCGGGATGAACATGAGCACACAGTACCATCTCAGGCTCCTCCCTGACCACCTGCCACTTGGCACAACTGCTACATCCCTCAGGGGATGTCAGACTACTGGTTTAGGTCCTAAACCTGCAGTCAGACATCACCCGAGGGGTTCTGGATTTCGAGAAGGTGCAGGCCAGGCTGAGGGACCCACTCCCACTTATTTTTTTTTATATATTTTATTGAGTTTTTACAGAGAGGAAAGGAGAGAGATAGAGAGTTAGAAACATCAATGAGAGAGAAACATCGACCAGCTGCCTCCTGCACACTCCCCACTGGGGATGTGCCCGCAACCAAGGTACATGCCCTTGACCGGAATCAAACCTGGGACCTCTCAGTCCGCAGGCCGACGCTCTATCCACTGAGCCAAACCGGTTTCGGCACCACTCCCACTTATGCATGAATCTGTGCACCGGGCCGCTAGTGTTGAATAACAGTGGTGAAAGCAGACATCCTTGTCTTGTTCCATTCTTAAGGAAAACACTTTTAGTTTTTGCCCATTGAGTATTATGTTGGATGTAGGTTTGCCATATATGGCCTTTATTATGTTGAGGTATGATCCCTCTATTCCCACTTTACTAACAGTTTTTATCAAAAATGGGTGTTGGATTTTGTCAAATGATTTTTCTTCATCTATTGATATGATCATGTGGTTTTCATCTTTTAATTTGTTTATGTGATGTATCACATTTAATGATTTGTGAATATTGTACCAGCCTTGTATCCCCAGAATAAATCTCACTTGATCATTGTGTATGATGTTTTTAATATATTGCTGTTTCCAATTTGCTAATATTTTGTGAGTATTTTAACATCTGTGTTCATCAGGGATATTTTCCTGTAATGTTCTTTCTTTGAAATGTCTATATTTGGCTTTGGAATTAGGATAATTCTGGTTCTGTAAAAACACATTGGATGTGTTCCTTCCTTTTGAATTTTTTAGAATAGTTTGATGAAGGATATGTGTTATTTCTTCTTTGAATGTTTGGTAAAATTCACATGTAAATTTATCCTGTGCAGGACTTTTGTTTGCTAGAAGTTTTTCATTTGTTTGTTTTGTTTTTAATTACTGCTTCAATTTCATCAGTTGTTATTGGCCTACTAAGGATTTCTTATTCTTCCTGATTGAGTATTAGAAGATTGGATGTTTCTAGGAATTTGTCTTTTTCGCCCAGATTGTCCAGGGTTTTGTGTGTGTGTGTGTGTGTGTGTGTGTGTGTGTGTGTGTGTGTGTATGTGTTTTGGGGGGAAGCATATAGTTGCTCATAGTATTTGCTTACAATCCTTTGTATTTCTGTGGTGTCTGTTGTTATATTTCCTCTTTCATTTATTATTTTATTTGGGGGGGTCCTCTTTCTTTGTTTCTTGATTAGTCTGGGTAGGGGTTCATCAATCTTTTTTATCTTTTGAAAGAACAAGCTCTTGGATTTTTTTAAAATCTTTTGTACTTTTTTTGTTTTATTTTGTTTTTGTCTCTGTGTCATTTATTTCTGTTCTGATCTTTTATTTCCTTCCTTCTGAGAGGGTTAGCTGGACATGCAGGCAGACAGGGCAGGAGTCCAATGGAAAACAAAGGCAAGTGGAACATAGGCAGAGGCAGACAGAGCACTTTGAGCAAGCCTAATCACAGGAACCAACCATAAGACATAATAAAATGTTTCTGACTCAAAGTGGGCAGTATGTGAAAGTAGAGAGGGTCTGCAGCTATAAGATGAACTGACACAGAGAAACAGGGAAAGTTCAGGTCTATTGCTGAATAACAATCCAGGGAATTAATCAGGTGAAGACATAGATAAAGAGCAGGCTTGTAGCAAATATACACACCTAGACTACAAGGCTTGATGGGCAATTATTGGACCTCCCTCCCCATGAAGAGAATCTGATTCTGCTTGTAATACATTCCACACTTTTGCTTAAATCTTTTGATCTGCATTTTCATTCTTTGGCTTCAAAGTCACGACCCCAGCAAAAAACCTTGGCTCACCATTATAGTTATCAGTTTTGGGGTACATTGGGCATCTAGCTCTCCACAGTAAACAGTGAGTCTAGGGAACCTATTGCTTCTATTGATGTTTCCTTTGTAATTTTGGAGGCATTGCTGGGTGTCTGTCAGCCATGTAATCAGGCTGCTGTCTCCAGCATTTTTCTCTTTCACTTTTCTTTTTTTAAAATTTTTTTAAATTAAATCTTTATTATTCAGATTATTATAGTTCTTCCTCTCCCCCCCATAGCTCCCCTCCACCCGGTTTCCACCCCACCCTCTGCCCTTACCCCTCCTGCCCCACTGTCCTCATCCATAGGTGTACGATTTTTGTCCAGTCTCTTCCAGCACCACCCACACCCCTTCCTCCCCCCTGAGAATAATCAGTCCAATCTCTTTCTGTGCTCCTGATTGTATTGTATTCACCAGTTTATTCTGTTCATTAGATTATTTATCCACTTGATTTTTAGATTCACTTGTTGATAGATGTGTATTTGTTGTTCATAATTTGTATCTTTACCTTTTTCTTCTTCTTCCTCTTCTTAAAGGATACCTTTAAGCATTTCATATAATGCTGGTTTGGTGGTGATGAACTCCTTTAACTTTTTCTTATCTGTGAAGCTTTTTATCTGACCTTCAATTCTGAATGATAGCTTTGCTGGATAAAGTAACCTTGGTTGTAGGTTCTTGCTATTCATCACTGAATATTTCTTACCATTCCCTTCTGGCCTGCAAAGTTTCTATTGAGAAGTCAGCTGACAGTTGTATGGGCATTCCCTTGTAAGTAACTAACTGCTTTTCTCTTGCTGCTTTGGATTCTCTCTTTCT
>NW_006281995.1:178624-199934 GCF_000327345.1 Myotis davidii | reverse complement strand
CAAAAGCCTCTGTGCACAGCTTGGGTGGGGTGGCACCTCAGGGGACCAACAGGGAGGAGCAAGCAGCTATGGCTGGACCTCAGTCCTACCCTAAGAGGCCCCGCGTCTCAGTGTCCCAGTAATCACTGCAAGCACCTCTGAGTGAAAGCCACACTCCAGTTCCAACCAATGCCAGACAGTCCAGTTTCTCCCCATATGAGTCTGGGTCCCCAGAGACTCACCAGAACTGGAGTTCAGAGTAGTCGGAAGGTTTAGAGTCCCTCCTGATTGAAAAAGACAACAGCGTCCTCAGTTGCTAGCCCTTTCCACGGGCGCCTCCGTACCTCTGCACTTTACTTCCGCACCTCCCCTGAGTCTCAGTGTGCTTTTCTCTTTCCTTCTAGTTGTAGAATTTCCACTCTGCCAGCCTTCCTGTCGTTCTGGATGATATCCATTTTGTCTTTAAGTTGTATTTTTGAAGTGGTTGTGTGAGGCAGCAGTTTCCGGTGTTTACCTATGCCACCACCTTGGTTTCTCCTTCTCTTTCACTTTTTCAAAAGTGGCCTCTGACCTTTGGCCATTGAAAGCGGGCTTGGGTCAGCCACTTAAATGCCACTAGGGTGGCTGCCGCATAAAAAGGCTACCATGGAAGGATAAACTGGTTGTTGCACCAGGTTAGAGAGCTGTAGGCTTCCTGCCAGTTGCAAGACAAAGTCCAACCAATGACTAAATGAGTACTTGGGTCCCTACCCAGGCTCTGAAGATCAAAGAGGCAAATTCCTCCCTCTGGTTCGAGAATTTCAAATGTCCTAAATGAGTAAAGACCTCTCAGAGGTGTCTGAGGTTAAACCCTAAGACATGAAGGGGCCTCATAGGGACTCCAGAATACAACTGTAATTAATCTTTGACCCATCCAGGGAGTGCACATAAAGACTGATTACTAGGTGCTCTGAGTCCTCATGGCTGTTTTAGACTACTAGGGAGAGAAACTGAGGCAAGTAAAAAGAGGGAAGTGACCAGCAGCTTCACTGCCTCTGTGATTTCTCTTTATAAGCAGCACACTACATACAGCCCAACCCTGGCCTGTTTCCTTGTTAGGATTTCTATTACTAGAGATCCGTTCAAATTTTCCTGCCTTTTTCCTACCCCTGTCCGAGGTTGCAGGTAGAGGGACACTATGTTCTTTGGATCCTGGTCCAGGCCAGTTAATCTAACATTCTCAGTGTCCCTTACCAATGATGGACCCAGGCATGTGTGAGCAAAAGGTTTCCATCATCCTCTTAATGCCTCCTTGGACCTGATCCCCAGAGACCTGATTTCTTCCAGCTCCTTGCAGTGACCTTGTGGGGACCAGAGGGTTTGGGGGTCTTCAATAGAATGTTAAGGGAACCAAAGAGGCAATGCCCTTGCCTGAGGGGCACAGCTTGTCCCTGATGTTCACACCATGCCATGTGCTGGCAAGCATTTGAAGCTGGATGTGGAGGTAGATTAGGGAATTTTCCATACATCAGGGCAATAGATCACAAGACAGGATGGAGGAGGACTGCAAAGTTTGGGTTTCCAACAATGCTCAAGGTCTTTAGTACTTTCTACAGTGCTCCCCTGCAATTCCTAGGACTTTTGAAATGCAAGTACTTGCTCAAAAACTCTAGTCTGGGCCATCTTTAAAAGTGGAAGTTTCTGGGGAAAATGTGGCCACTTGTACAGATCAAATTAACTCATTTCAACATTGTTTGCTGGATCACCTACTTTTATCTTTTTTGTTGCAAAAAGTCTGTAAAGTATAATGTCTTTTACTTTGTTGAAAGTGTACTTTGAAACTAAGTATGTTTAAAATATGTTCATAAGGGTCAATCTAAGGAATGTTGGTTGTTTGCTTTTCTTGCTTATTGGAAATTGAGGCTTCTAAGAATTATTAGTTGAAAATTGTATGATTTGGGTAATAAAAGGCATGGTGCATAGAGATGCTTTTTGAAAAGTAGTTATTCCTAAAAATTGTAAAAAGGTTTATGAAAATTTTAGAAGGTTTCTAAAGAAAAATGTTAAAAGGAAATTAAAACAAGGCCAAACAGTGTGGGCAATTTGAAGCCAGCTTGTAACTAACAAACCATTATATTCCCCAGGCAAATACACAGAGCAAATGATAAAAAAAAATAAACAGAAAACAAACAAAACGAAACAAAATGCTCCCTAATGAGAGAAAAGGAGCAGGAAAGGGGAAAGGAAAAGGGCCATTTTACTCTCTAGGCATAGAGGCCAGTAGTCTAAAGGCTTGGCAAGATAAAGTTACGAAGTGCTTCTCATGATTTCTGGGAAGGCCACAACAAAGTAACAGGGAACCTTAAGAATAAATCTATACTAGAATATTCAACAGAGGAATTTAAAGACCTATGGACAAGAGGGTGTATGATGGCTTGGACCCCCATCCAGTTGCTCTTTGAATTGGCTAGGGGGCCCATATGCTTGATTAACCAGATGTATACCTTACTTTTCAGATAAAGATACATACTTTAATTGCTTTGATAAATTGGATTTTCACAATACAGTCAAGGTCTCTCATATAAACTTATTATTATGAGAAGACAAGATTCAGGTTTTGTAACTTTTGTCGAAAGTATTGTTAATTTTTAAACTTTGTTTTTCAAATACAGGGAAACAAAACAATTTGGCAAATTATATATTTTTCTCCCTACCTAATCCATCCAGAATTTGACAATTCATAATAAGTAAGTCATAGCAATACATTTCTTTGCATGAATTCAGTAAGACCAGTTTCCAATGATAGTTTTGTTAACCAAGATTTTGACTGGAGTGTCATGTCTGTGGTAGACATGCCTGGAATCTGAATGTCACTAGAATACTTGAAGCCAATGTGAACATCTTAGAGAAAAACCTGGTACTTTGCTTGGTCATGTGGTTCATGGTAGTCTTTCCAGGTAAGGAAGAAGGGAAGGTTGCTTTCCTGAGAGATAGCAAGAAAGGAACTTCAAGACATTTTGGGAACCTCAAAAACTTAAGGAATTCATCCAAGTCTACAGGTATTGCAGGAAAGCCTGAGGGCAACTCAGTGGCTTGGCTTTTTTGCCCTGAGGCACTCAATACAGCTCAATCATGAGATTCCAGCAAAAACAGACTTTAAAAGAGCCTAAACAGTCAATTACTACTGTTATTATATTCTTACAAACAATCAGGCCTAATTAAAACTAGACTCAATACAATAAATGGATTGGCCTTTAATAAGAATAAGGGTGATTTTAGCGAGAAAAATTAAATTTTAGCAGACTCTATAATAAACAATTGTGAGTTGACTCCACTTAATTGTTTCGAAATTTTATCTTTCAGCTATGAATTGAACTGAATCCTAAATTTGTCTAGTTTTCTTGGATGTTTAGCTACAACTCTCCAGACTGAAACTTACCTTTTTCCCTTCCTTAACCTTGGAATCATTGAACACTGAAACACTTATCCTTTCACTGGACTACTTGCTATAATTCTTGTTGTTCAGTTTGTTTCCACCAAGTTGCAAGCCCTACTTGCACACAGGGAATAATACCTCTAAATACTCTCACAACCTCCTTCCATGCCCAGGCCTCATCATCCCTCCAGCAGGGATAAAGTATTTCTTGGGTCTGAAGAAAAATGTTGCCCCCTTTAATGTGGGAGTTGTTCACTCCTTTTACAGTCTGTTAAAAAGAAAATTATATCTTTTATATAAAATCTTTTGGTCAAATAAGTTTGATAATCTTCTCAGGGTTTGAATTTGAAGAAACTAACCTTAGACTTATGGGAGCCAAAGGGGGTCCTAGTCCTTACTAGAATTGTAGGAAAGCCTAGGAGGAAGGTACAGAGTGCTTCTGGTACCTGCACATTTCTGTGTGCTGGAGGGCATATGGATCCTGTAGTAAAGGGCTCTTTCCTTTAATATGAAAAACAAATAAAATAGAGCCTGGGAAGAGGAGGGTAAAAAGGGACTAGAGCAAGCCCCCCAACATTATTTGCAGTGCCCCTCCTTATTCCCAGATAGATTATAAATTAAACCCCTACATCATCAAGAAGATTACCTCACCAGTGGGTTTAAAGTCCCAGGCTTGGCTAAAGTAGATTTCTACCCTTTCTAGTTAAGTCCCTCATTACTAACAGACTGGGGATATCAGGATGACAAAGATCTTTTGATGGTGAGGGTGGACATAGGAATAAAGCCAGAACCATTTATACTCTCCGCAGAGCTCCGGGTAGTGGCCAAACTCTATGAGCCCTCCACCTAGAGGCCCTTCTTTTTAAACTTCTTTGGGAAACTCATGGGTACTTCAAAGACATTGGAACCATCTCAGGCACTTTTAATCAGAGACACAGGTTGGTACAGGCTTCCCCATATCTGGAGGAGATGGGTTCCTGGTAGGACTACACTGGTAAATGCGTATAGTCCAGTAGCTTAGTTCTGTTAATGGGCGCACACTAACAGGTTTTCTTCACAGGATACAGGTTACAGGCCTCCTAGGTATTGCTGGTAAGAGATGGCTAATACAGCAGACACTCACTCGAGAACCACACACAACAAGGCGCTCACCAGGGTTAACACCCTTTGCCTGGGAGTGGGACACCTATGTCAGGAAAGGGCAGAATTCCACAGAAGATGCCAGACATCTTTCTGTGTGTTTTCTTTCAAGTGGGAAGCTCATCATCTACACCCCATGAGAGCAGCCCATTGAACTGCATTCTTAAACATTAGAATTCCTTTAATCCACAAACATTGAAGAAAAAATGCCTGATTTTCTTTTGTACCCAGGCCTGGCACCAGTATCAACTAGCAGACAGAGAGAGATGGCCCTCAGGGGGAAGAATTAACTACAATATCATCTTGCAATTAAATATTTTATGTAGGAGAGAAGGAAAGTAGTCTAAGATCTCATATATTCAGACTTTCTTTGCTTTAAGAAACAATAAAAAATTATGTCAGCAATGCAAAATTAAACCCTGGCTCTTAACAGCATAGACTTAAAACAATACCAGAGTCAAAAACCCCTAAGAAAGTGATGGGGCCTAGTGGCCCACTAAATACACCTAAGTCATCTTGTCCTCTTTATAATAGAGGACCCCTGAAAAGACAAGTCCCACCAAGACCCAAGAGGACTCAGCCACCCAGGCCCCTGACTACCATCTGCCATCTCCAGGCAATGGGAGGGAAATAGTTTTTACCCATCCCAGTCCAGGGATCATTGTCCATACAGGACTTGAAACAAATTAAAGAAATTACCCTATCCCTAAGAAGCTGGTTGACCCCTTTCGTTGGCCCTTTGTTTAGCTATTTCTATAGCTTATCTCTGGCCCTTGCTTATTGAACTTCCTAATATATTTTGTTTCTTCTCACATAGAAGCTATAAAACTCCAAATGGCCCTCCAGATGAAACCACAAATGGAAGCCACAACCTTCTTCTGTGGACCCCTACATCGCCCACCTTCAAGGGGACCTGCTGAGTAACACTCCCTCCACGTTCGGGTGCCAGACGCTGAGTGATTCCTTCCACAACCCGCGTGGAGAAGGGTTCGGTATCTGAAAGAGGAGCCGCACAACAAATGAAAAAGACACAAGATAATTTTGCAATACCGGGGGACCAGGCGGGTAAGGTGGAGATGCTTCAACCATCACCACTCAAACCTACTGGGTAGTTCACAGTTCTAACTTCCAAAAGGTCACCAGCCTTCTCTGGGGGGTCTCCGTCCAAACCCAGCCAGCAAAGATAATGAATGGACTCCGGCAGGGACCCTAACAACAGCTTCCAAGCCACGTCCCCTTTGAGCAGGAAGTACCCTAAATTTGTCTAGTCCCTGCTTCTAACAGTATTTTGGGGTCTCCTAATCAGCAGGGAGACTGAGAGGTTTAGCTTGACATGCAGGCAGCAGGAAGTCGTCCAATGGAAAACGAAGGCAGGTGGAACATAGGCAGGGGCAGACATGGCAGTTTGAACAAACTTAATCACAGGAACCAACCATGCAGAAATAATAAAATGCTTCTGGACTCAAAGCAGGAGGCATGGGAAACTAGAGAGGTTCTGCAACAATTAGGTCCGCTAATTGGGTAAGAACAATTTAGGGAATCAATTAGGTGATGACATGGATAGATATAGAGCAGGCTTATAGCAAATATATACACCTAGACTACAAGGCTTCACGGGAAACCCATTATTGGGCATCCCTTCCAGTGTGGGGAGTCTGAATCTGCTTGTAATAAATTTTCCACACTTTTGCTTAAATCTCATGATCTGCAATTTCATTCCTTGGCTTTGCAAGACATGACCCCGTGATAAAAACCTTGGCTCACCATTTCGGTTATCACTTCTACTCCCTCTAGACTTTTCTTGCTGTTCTCTTTCTAATTCATTTAGTGGTAGGATTAGATAGTTTATTAGTCCTTTTTCTTGTTTCTTGAGGTCAGCCTGTTGTGCATTGAACTTTCCTCTCAGGACTGCTTTTGCTGTGTCCCATAGGTTTGGGGCGGTTGTATGTTCATTTTCACTTGTTTCTGAGAAGTTTTAATTTTCTCCTTGATCTCATTGGTGCCCATTTATTGTTTAATAACTTTCTATTTAACCTCCATGTATTTGAGTGTTTTTGAGTTTTTAATTGTAGTTAATTTCTAACTTCATTCTGTTGTGACCTGAGAAGATGCTTGGTATTATATCAACCTTATTGAATTTGCATAAACTTGTTTTGTGCCCTAACATGTGGTCTATCTTTGAGAATGGAGAATGTCCCATTTTCACTTGAGAAGAATGTATTTTCTGTTGCTTTGGGGAGAATAGATCTGTATATATCGGTTAGATCCATCTGACCAAGTGTGTCATTTAAGACCTCTGTTTCCATGTTAATTTTTTGTCTGTAAGACCTGTCCACTGATATAAGTGGGTGTTAAAGTCCCCTACCATGACTGTATTACTGTCATCTCTCTCTTAAAGTCCATCAAGAATGTTTTAATGTACTTTGGTGCGCCTATGTTGGGTGAATATATGTTTACAAAGGTTATATTTTCTTATTTAGCTATTGCCTTTAGTTTTATGATGTAGATTCTTGGTTACTTGTTATGTCTCTTGTTTTTAAGTGTCTTTTGTCTGATATGAGTATTTCTTCCTGTGATTTTTTTTTCTTTCCATTTACACAGAATATATTTTTTCTATCCCTTCACTCTTGGTCTGTGTGTATCTTTTGCTCTGAGGTGGGTCTCCTGTAGACAGCATGTATATGGGACATGTTTTCTCATTTATTCTGAGAAAATGACTGGAACATTTAATTCATTTACATTTAAGGTTATTATCGATAGGTATTTATTTATTGACATTTTAATTTTCTTGATGGCCTATGATCCCCTCTCTCTCCTTTTCTTCTTCTTACCAGTAAAGCAGCCCCTTTAACAATTCTTGCATTGCTGGTTTGGTGGTAATATACTCTTTAAACCTGTTTTTCTGGAAAGCTTTTTATTTCACTTTCAATTTTAAATTATAGCCTTGCTGGATACAGTAATTTGCATTTAGGCCCTTGAATTTCATTACTTTGATTACTTCATGCTACTCCCTTCTGTCCTGAAGTGTTTCTATTGAAAACTCAGCTGTCATTCTAATGGGAACTCCTTTGTAGGTAATTTCCTGTCTCACTCTTGCTGGCTTTAAGATTCTTTCTTTGAGCCTTACTACCACAGCCATCCTGGCTGAGACTCCTGTGAGTCCCAGAGCATGTTCCCCTCCAACTAACCTGCCATCACAGTGTGAAAGCAGGTCTCCCACTGATCTCAGGGGCCACTTAACCTGCCCCAACTGTGCCCATGACTCTGATTCTCAGCATGTTCTGGACCTGCCCCCAACCACACCTGTGACTCTGATTATTGGCGCATGTGGCTGTTGCTGAACCATAGTGGCCACATCATCTGCCCCCAACCGCACCTGTAATTCTGAGTGTCTGCACATGCACAGGGACCCCACTGAACTTCTGTAGCCACATGACCCAGCCACCCAGTGTCAGTGACTCTGATTCCCACTGCATGTGGACAGGCTACTGCCAATCATGGCAGCCACTCCACCAGCTCCAACCATGTCCATGACTCTGAGTCTTGGAAAGCAAACACAGGGCCCTTGCTGGCTGACCACCGTGGTGGGAACACAACCTGGCCACTAAGTGGACATGTAACTTTGACTCTTGGCGTACGCATAGGTCCAGACAATCAGCAGTGTCTGCTTGTCTTAGCACCTAAGCTCTTCCATGACTCTCGTGGTGTGTGATGCTCACACCAAGCTTGCCACTGTGGCTCAGGGCCCCACAACTTAGCACTTGGACAACTTGGTGATAGCAAAAATGGGGAGATAACAAAACAATCCCCAAAAGAAAGAAAAAGAGGAATCACACAAAAGGGGGGAACTAAATGAAACAGAGGCATACAATATGTCAGAAAAATAATTCAGAGTAATGGTCATTTAGTTCATGAACTAGATGGAAGAGAAAATAAAAAGCCTATGTAAGAACCAAGAGGAAATCAAAAGTACACAAAGTGATCGAAAGAAAGGGACTGAATCCAAGCATACTCTATCCAGTAAGGCTATCATTCAAAATTGAAGGGGAAACCAGGAGCTTCACAAACAAAAAAGTGTTAAGGGAATTTATCAACACCAAGCTGGCAATGCAAAGAAATGCTAAAGGGAATGTTGTTAAAATAAGAAATAGAAAAAGAAGAAGGAACACAGGCATAAAGGATAAAAATGTCTACAAACAAGTATCTATCAATAATAACATTAAACGTAAATGGACTAAATGCTCCAATCAAAAGACATAGAAGGGCAGAATAAATAAGAAAACATGACCCATGTATATGCTGTCTACAAGTGACCCACCTCAGAACAAGAGAGTCACATCAACTAAAAGTGAAGGGATTGAAAAATATTTTTCAGGCACAGGGAAATGAAAAAAGAGCTGGTGTAGCAATACTTACATCTGGCAAAATAGACCTCAAAGTGAAGGACATAACAAGAGACAAGGAAGGCCACTTCATAATACTAAGTGGATTGATACACTAAAAGGATATAACACTGGTAAACATATATCCACCCAATGAAGGAGCCCCAAAATAAATTTAAAAAAGAAAGAAACTTCTGGAAGATATCAGTGGAGAGAATGACAGCAATAAAATCATAGTAGGGGATTTCAATATCCCATTGACATCACTATCATCAAAGAAACAGCAATCCTAAACAACTTACTAGATCAAATGGACTTAATCGACATCTTCAGAACATTGCACCCCAAAGGTACAGAATATACATTTTTCTCAAGTGCACATGAGACATTTTCAAAGATAGACCACATATTGGGACACAGGCAAAGTCTCTCAAAACTCAAAAAGATTGAAATCATATCAAGCATCTTCTCAGATCACAGTGCAATAAAATTAGAAATAAACTACAATAAAACTCACAAAAATTCAAAGACTTGGAGGCTAAATTGCATGCTATTAAACAATTATTGGGTTACCAAAAAGATCAAATAAAAAATAAAAAGCATCCTGGAAACAAATGACAACGAAAACACAACAATCCAAAATCTATGGGACATAGTGAAAGCAGTCCTGAGAGGGTAGTTCATAGCACTACAGGCCTACCTCAAACAAGAACAACAAACAAACAAGCAAAAAACATAAAAAATGGGTCATAAATTATCTAACTCTACAACTTGAAGAATTAGAAAGAGAGCAACAACAATAAAGTCTAGCCTGAGCAAAAGGAAGTAAATAATAAAGATCTGAGTGGAAATAAATTACATAAACACCAAAAAAAATCAATGAAACAAAGAGCTGGCTCTCAGAAAGGAAAAACAAGATTGGTGAATCTCTAGACAGGCTCACCAAGAAGAAAAGAGAGAGGACCCAAACAAACAACATCAGATATGAAAGAAGCAAAATAACAACAGACCCACATAAATACAAAGAATTGTAAAAAAAATACTATGAGCAATTCTATCCCAACAAACTGGTCAAACTAGAATTAATGGGAATATTCCTAGAAAAATATAACCTTCCAAAACTCAATCAGTGAGAATTAAAACATCTCAATGGGCCAATAACTGTGGAGGAAATTGAAGCAATAATCAAAAAACTTCCAACAAACAGAAGCTCTGGACCAGATGGTTTCACAAGGGAATTTTACCAAACAGTCAAAGAAGAACTAAAATTTATCCTCCTCAGATTATTCAAAATAATTCAAGAGGAAGGCACACTTCCAAGATCTTTTTGTGAAGCCAGAATTACTTTAATCCCAAAAGCAGATAAATATACTACAAAGAAAGATAATTACAGACCAATATCTCTGATGAATGTAGATGCTAAAATCCTCAGCAAAATCCTAGCAAATCAGATGCAGCATCATATTAGAAAGATCATATACCATGACCAAGTAGGATTTATTCCAGGGATGCAAGGCTGGTATATTATTCTCAAATAAATAAACATGATACATCACATAAACAAAATGAGAGATAAAAACCATATAATCCTACCAATTGTTTCAGAAAAAGCATTTGACAAAAGCCAACATCATTTCATGATGAAAACTCTCAGGAAGGTAGGAATAGAGTGATCATATCCCAACATAATAAAAGCCATAAATGACAAACCTACAGCAACATCATACTCAATGGGCAAAAACTAAAACCATTTCCGCAAGAACAGGAAAAAGACAGGGATGCCCACTTTCACTACTCCTGTTCAACATAGTACTGGAAGTACGAGCCATAGTGATCAGGCAAGAAGAAGAAACAAAAAGGCAACCAAATTGGAAAAGAAGAAAACTGTCATTATTTGCAGGTGACATGATATTGTACATAGAAAACCCTAAAGACTCCATCAAAAAACAACTAGATTTAATAAATGAATCTGGGAATGTAGCAGGATACAAAATCAACACCCCAAAATTGATGGCTTTTTTATGCACTAATAATGAACTCACAGAAAGAGAAACTAAAAACAAACAAACATAAACAACAACAACAACAACAAAAATGACCATTGCAACAAAAATATTTAAGATACCTAGGAATAAATTTAACCACGGAAGTAAAAGACCTGTACTCAGAAAATTACACAGGATGCTGAAAAAAGGGAGGAAGACATAAACAAATTAAAGAATATACCGTGTTTATGCATTGGTAGAATCAACATCATTAAAATGTCCATACTACCCAAAGCAATTTAGAGATTCAATGCAATTCCCATTAACATACCAATGGCATTTTTCACAGACTTAGAACAAACTCTCCAAAAATTCATCTGGAATAAAAAAAAGACCTCAAATAGCCACAGCAATCTTGAGAAAGAAGAAGAAAGTTGGAGGAATCACGCTACCAGATATATAACTATATTACAAAGCCATAGTAATCAAAACAGTGTGGTACTGGCATAAAAACAGACATATAGATCAGTGAAACAGAACAGAGAACCCAGAAATAAACCCATGCCTGAATTGTGCTGCTATGAACATAGGGGTGCATATATCCTTTCTGATTGGTGTTTCTGGTTTCTTGGGATATATTCCTAGAAGTGGGATCACAGGGTCAAACAGGAGTTCCAAGGAGTCAAGACAGTCTCTTCAATAAATTGTGCTTGGAAAATTGGTCAGATACATACCAAAAAATGAAACTAGACCACCAACTACCACCATACACAAAAGTAAACTCAAAATGGTTAAATGACTTAAAGATAAGATGGGAATCCATAAAAGTCTTAGGCAAATACATAAGCAACAAAATATCAGACATATGTCATAGAAATATATTTACTGATACAGCTCCTAGGGCAATGGAAACTAAGAGAAAAATAAACAAATGGGACTACATAAAAATAAAAAGCTTCTGCACAGGAAAAGAGACCATCAACAAAACAATAAGAAAGCCCACTCTATGGGAGAATATATTTGTCAATGTTATATCTGATAAGGGTTTAGTCTCCAAAATTTATAGGGAATTCATACATCTTAACAAAAGGAAGATAAACAATCCAATCAAAAAATGGGCAAAGGACCTAAGTAGACACCTTTCTAAACAGGACATACAGAATGCTGAGAGACATATGAAAACGTGCTCTAGCCCTAAACATTGGATAGATGCACATCAAAACAACAATGAGGTACCATCACACATCTGTCAGAATGGCTATCATCAACAAATCAACAAATGACAAGTGCTTGGGAGGATGTGGAGAGAAAGAAACCCTTGTGAACTGATGGTGGGAATGCAGACTGGTGCAGCCACTGTGGAAAACAATATTGAGTTTACTCAAAAAATTAAAAATGGAACTCCCATGTGACCCAGTAATCCCACTTCTGAGAATATATCCCAATAAACCAGAAACACCAATCAGAGAGGACATATGCACCCCTATGTTCATAGCACCACAATTTACAATAGCTTAGATTTGGAAACAACCTAAGTGCCCATCAGCAGATGAGTAGATTAAAAAATGGTGGTACCTCTACACAATGGAATACTAAGCTGCTGCAAAAAAGAAAGAACTCTTACCATTTGCAACAGTATGGATGGACCTGCAGAGCATTATGGTAAGTGAAATAAGCCAGTTGGTGAAAGATAAATATAACATGATCTCACTCATTTGTGGAATATAAAGAAGATTGTAAACTAATAAACAAAAATAAATACAGAGACAGAGAAGCATCAGTTAGAGTGTCAAACTTCAGTGGGAAGGAGGGTCAGGGTTAGGGTGCGTAAGAGATCAACTAAAAGACTTGTATGCATGCATATAAGCATAACCAATGGACACAGACACTAAGTGGGTGAGGGCATGAGCCGGGGGATGGGCATGCCCAGAGTTATGTCAATGGGGGAAAAAAGAAATATATGTAATACTATATGTAATACTTTCAACAATGAAAAAAAGATTCTTTCTTTGTCTTTAACATTTGCCATTTTAATTATGATATGTATAGGTGTGGGTCTCTTTGGGTCCATCTTGGTTGGGACTCCCTGTGCCTATTGAACTTATGTGACATTTTCCTTCACCCAGTTGGGGAATGTTTCTGCAATTTCTTTAAACAGGTTCTCTGTTTCTTTCTCACCCTCTTCCCCCTCCGGTATTCCTATAATGCAGATATTGCTGTTTCATGTTGTCCTTGAGCTCCCTTAGGTTACCTTCTTGCTTTTTAATTCTTTTTTCTAGTTGCTGCTCTAATTGGGTATGTATTTCTCCCTTCTCTTCCAAATCGCTGATTTTTCCTGTGCTTCACTCAATCTACTATTAATCCCTTCCACTATGTTCTTGATGTCAAGTATATATTTTTTTCATTTTTGTCTAGTTCTTGTGACCCGTATTTCCCTATTCATGCTATTGTAACTTGCACTAAGTTCCTTAAGCATCTTTATAACCGTTGCTTTAAACTCTATGTCTGATATGTCACTTGCCTCCATTTCATTTAGTTATTTTTTCTGGAAATTCCTTCTCTCTTATTTGGGGCTTGTTCCTTTGTCTCCCCATTCTAACTGTCTCTTTGTATTTGTTTTTATGTGTTAGATAGAACTGTTATGCATCCCAGCCTTTGTGGGATGACCTTATATAGAAAGTGTCTTTTGGGGTCCAGTGGTGTGATCTCTTTGTTCACCTGAACTAGATTCTAGGAATGTCCCTTGTGTGTGTTACTTGGGCTCTCCTGTTGTAATTGGGACTTGATTGTTGATGTCCCGTTTGTGGGAGGGATATCCCCTCTGAATTGCTTCCAGCTGCTATACAGGTGCTTTGGGTCTGCTATTTGTGGGGCTTTGCCACAAACTTTTGCAGCAAAGATTCAGAATCTGGAGAAGGGGATGCTCGCACATGAATATATTAGATAAGAAATTTAAATTTAGAAGGCATGGGGGAAAACCAGGTGGAGGCCTTACCCTCTAGTGGAGTGGCTCTCTGAATATCCAGACCCACTGCTTTTTATTTACTAGAATATATATTTGCCCTTTAGCAAACCAAACAGACATATCAAGCTAAGGTTTGGTAAACAGTAAAAGATTATCTGGTTAGGAGATTGCCTTCAGTCACCATTGTCTCAACAGAACAATTACTTCATAGCTTTTAGCCCTTGCTAAAGCCCCAAGGTCCATTAGCCTTCCAACAGACCTTTTGCATTTATTATGCTAACTACTTGTTGGTCTTTGCCTCCAGCAGGGATTGCTGGATTTTCTTAAATCTGCTCCTTGGTGTGTCTATCCTGGACCTCCTAGGAGCTTCTCTAGTGTAGGTGAATGTAAGTCACTGTCCTTTTCTGCACTGGGCAACATTATTGAGATCCTAGAAGTTGAAGCCCCTGGTATTACAGTGGTCAGATATTCTTGAGCTCATAGGCTGGCTCTGCCTTGAGTCTCACACATTTATTTTTCCTATTTTGAGATATGCTCCCTCCCCCCATGAAGCTGGTCCCTCAGGTGTCAGCTGAAGTTGCTTGGGATCCTGCTGGCTCTTGCCTCACTGTGTGTTCTGGGGGTGATATCTACAGTGGTGACCCAAATGCTATCTCTGACCAATTAGGTCAGCAAAGACTCAAAGTCTCCAGAGAACCACCTCTGCCTGTAGTCTAATTGGATTTAGTCTGAGTAGCCCCAGACAATCATCTACAGGTGGGGCGAGAGGTTTTCCAACATAGTGGGGCAATTGCTTCTGCCTGGAGGCTAATTGTTATTCTCAGTCTGTTAAATGGCCTCAGAAACTCCACAGGGTGGGGCAAGGGGTTTTCCAGTAGGGTGGATCAACTGTTTTCCCGCCAGGCAAAAACTGCCTGAGTAGGAAAGGTCTGCCTGAGAAAGATGTCCTCTGCAGTGTGAGGGAATGACTCAGTACAGGAAACTGGGGTCTTCTAAGATCTAACCCCAGATCCCCCAAACCTAGCTTATGCTTTCACAGCTCCAGTCCACTCTGCTCTCCCTCTGCTTGAGCCCAAGGTAAGTGGCTGCACACACAATTTTGTGCATTGGCCCGTTAACTGGGTGTGTGCATTGGCCCTTTAAGTGGGTGTCCACATTTCCAGCCATCCCTGGCAGAAAGAAGCCCTGCCACTTTTCACAGCCTGATGTTATGTGGGCACCTTTCTCAGTTCTGTTGCTCTCTACTGGTGTGCCCATCTTGGGTATTAGCCCCCGCCCCAAGCTGGAAACCCCTCACAGCTGAGATATCTCTCTGGAACTTCAACTGCTGTCTGTGGGAGCCTGTCCAGCCCTTTCCCACCTCTTCCCTTTCTACCAGTTTCTATGTGGTCTCTACTTTCCATCCTTGGTTATCAGGGTTCTTTCTAGCTAGCTTTCTGTTCATTAATCCTTTAAAACAACAGCCAGTTATTGTATCAAAATTAAACATTCTTTAAAATGATAGGAAGCAAAGACAAAAGTGGAGTTGTGGTTTTGCCACAGTAGGTTTCTAAGACACAATTTATAAACCATATTGATTATCTCACTACTCTACAATCCACCCAATCTTTGCTCAGCTTGCTCTCAGTCAGCATTTCTGTTGGCCTAGGTTGCTTGCACAGTGGGTAAGCTAGACCTCATACCTTTTGATTTTACTTGTTATTGTCCAATGTCAGGCCATGATTACCACAATTGTTGATTTAAAATTATCAACAGGAACCAGAACACTAAAAGCTGTATCATTAAATCCTCTAAATTCTAAACATATACATTTTTCCCCCTTTGTTTAGCACAATCTCATTTCCTCATGATAATCAAGGTCAATTTTCCTCAGAATACAGTAATATTTTATGTACCTGCTGCTTTACCAGCAAGAAAAGCCTAAAATGACCAGGTGGCAGGCATAGTTTATATTTAATGGATCCCTTTCTGCATGCATCTTTTGAAAAAAATCATCCCCACTCTGGTAACCTGGACTTTTACTCTAATATTGCCTAAAATTTTAGGGGCAGGAAGCACATGTTACCCAAGATGGGAGTAACGGCGAGAAGGGCGACTACTACTTCTACTCTTTGGTTCTCAGATCATTGCATTCTTACTGTCTGAGATGCAACACTAGTTGAAAGTATATCTCATATTTAAAAAAAAATAGTTTCCCTAACTTGAAGATATTTCAGCTGAGATTTCTAAAAGCCCATCATGCTGGTCTTTTGACCATATGATTGGATCAATGAGTGTTTGTTCATTTTCCCATTTTCCACCAGCCATCTAAGGCTATTTTCCTAGGAATCTCATGCTATTAGATTAGACTCTGAATTCTCATATATAATGCTAGGAAGTAAGGGAAGGCAAACACATTTGTCATGGCAAGGAGGAAACACTGCTTCTTCCTAAGGGAAGAGTCCAATGTAATCAATTTGCTACCAAGTGGCTGCTTGATCTCCACAGGGATGGTACTATATTATTGGATGCTTAGCACTATGTTAATCCCTGTTGCTTATGGATTAGATCTTCATTAGTAGCTACATTAGCCTTGGTAAAAGAAAGTACAGGATGTGGGGCTGATGGACAAGCCTCCTTTCTTGTCACTATCACTCCACTGTTCTTGAGCCTATTGAGCAAGCACTAGAGTGACCAAGGACTAAGGCTGGCTGGTGTTTACTATCCAAATAATTCTATTTCCCTGGTTTTTAAGCTCTTCCTTTGTTGTGGATACTTTCTAAGACATAAATATCTAAAGACTTTGCTCTTCCAGTAGGTTCTATCACATGGCTCTTTCCCAGAGCCCCTTATTTCCTGTATTTAAATTTAATCTGTCTACTTCACTGACCAAAAAACCAACCCATCTTCCACTCCTCAGGGATGTCTCTATATATTCTTATGTCAGGCCATTTCTCTCTCCCAAAAGAGTTAAAGGTCAAGAGTACAATGCTAGGAGAATTTCCCCTCAATATTTTATATTAGGAAAATCCATGTGTGGGCTTGTAGTCAGAAGATATTAATTTCTAGCTTTTATGAATATTTTGAGCTTACTCATCTGTTAATCAGGCCTGTATTTTTATCTTCTGTCAATTGGTGATAGAGGACCCTCCCAAATATAATGGGTGAGCCTGAAGGAGAGGAATTAAAACTACACAGATAAGTGGCAAGCTATATAGCTCACCTGTTCATGGAACTTATGCTCCATAGAACTGCTGAGGTCTGACCCCAAATGAACCATTTCTATTTCATAATAGATTGCCACTATGCTTGCTTGACTTTTTGATTTGTTGAATCTGAAAATACACAGCTCATAATTGGAAGTTACATTTATATAATCACTTGATGTTTCATGATCAGGCTCTCTTTATTCATTGCTATAGATCTCTATAGGTCAAGATCCAGTAATTGTCAGTCCTGCGTAACTATATATCACAGGAGATAACATCTACTCTGCTTCTGTACTCTCTCTAGACTGTTATTCTGGAATTCTATTATCCCCATTGATGCTAGAGAACCCAGTTACATAACAGATGTTTCATGTAATTTTCCATTGTTAATTATATTCTGGGAAAACAATCTCAGGCTGAACTTCACAGTGATGCCTCTTCACTGGAAGGTTTCTCATTGCTTTAGTGAAAGGAATAACTTCTAAGAGTTATCTTGGAACAAAGTCACCTGATAGATTCTCTGAACTTACAGAATAAATATTTCCTAACAAAATCAACCCTTTCCTCAATATTAAGTCTATGCATAATTGAAACCTCCACCTATTTATAGTAGACTAGAGGCCTACTATAAGTCATACACGGGTAGCGATTCCTCAGCCCAGCCTGCCTGCACCCTCTCTCAATCTGAGACCCCTTGGGGGATATCTGACTGCCAGTTTAGGCTTGATGCCTCAGGGATCCCTGCAGAATTGGGCCTAAAACTGGCAGTCAGACATACCTCTCACAATCCAGGACCACTGGCTCCTAACCACTTGCCTGCCTGCCTGCCTCATTGCCCCAAACCACTCACCTGCCTGCCTGATAGCCCCTAACTGCTCGTCTGCCTGCCTCATCACCCTTAACTGCTCACCTGTCTGCCTTATTGCTCCTAACCGCCTTTGCCTCAGCCCCCTTAAGCATCTGCTCCCTGGTAGTCAGTTCATGTCATAGCGACTGGTCATTTCACTGCCGGGCTACAACTGGCTCTCTGACATCCCCTGAGGATTCCCTGATTGCGAGAGGGTGCAGGCCAGACTAAGGGACCCCAACGTTGCATGATCAGGGCTGGGGAGGGATGCAGGAGGTTGGCCAGCCAGGGAGGAACTGCAGGAGGGCTCCAGGGCATGTCCAGCCCATCTTGCTCAGTTCTGATCGGCTGGACCCCAGCAGCAAGCTAACCTACCAGTCACAGCATCTGCCCCTGGTGGTCAGTGCAGGTCATAAGGAGCGGTTGAGCAGCCTTAGTGTATCATTAGCATATTATGCTTTGATTGGTTGAATTGACGACTGGATGACCAGACACTTAGCTTATTAGGCTTTTATTATATAGGATAGCCAAGCTTTAGAAGCAACCTACGAAGTCTTGCCATTTGAGACAACTAGAGGGTGTTATGCTAAGTGAAATAAGTCAAATGGAGAAAGATAAATAGCATATGATTTCATTTACATGTGCAATCTAAAATAAATAAATCAATAAATGAACAAATGATAAATTGATGTTCATCAGAAGCGAGGTGGATTGGGTTTGAATGAAAAAGGTGAAAGGGATTAAAAAGTACAAATTCTCAGTTATAAAAATAGTCAAGGGGGTGTAAAGTATAGCATAGGGAGTATAGACAATAATATGTATGGTGTCAGAGGAGTTTTGGACTTACTGGTGTGATCACCTCCTAAGGTATAAAAATGTTTAATTACTATGTTTTATGCCTGAAACTAACATAATATTGTAGGACAATTGTAATTTAAAAAATAAATTATTTTAAATCAATAAATTTTGAGTCAAGAAAGGTTACCTTCATGTCAAAATCTCAAATAAATAAAAATCTAAAGCCATAGAGTCTTTCCTCTCTGGTAGAGTCTTCAATATCTATTCCTAGACTTTGTTTCCTGATAGTTTCCATTGCATACTAACCAACTCCTGCTGCTCTTTCAGTGAATAATGCATCTCTAATAGAAAATATAGTATTTTCCCACTCAGGCTGTTCTGTATTTTAACTTTAGTAACTTGGCCACTGTTGTTCTGAAAATATGCCATTCCCAAAGGCTCCTCTCTAGTTGAGCCTGGAAAATATTTATTGCAGGCATTGTGGGGGAAGCAAGACACTCTCTATGGTCACACAGAAATGGTTCCTACCATCTCTGCTCCCAGAAGGCTGCTTACATTCCTACAGTAAGAAAGACTTCTGGCTTGGATGCACCAAGACAACTTTCCTACTTCCTACCTTCTTGACACTCTCCTTACCCTCCTCTGATCCATATTAGGGATCCAGACCCAAAGCCCAAGTTTGCAATCAAGAGAATATGTAGGCCTAAGCAGGGAGAGGGATCATAATTGGTGGTCTGACCCTCATCTCAAAGTAAATTATAGGGATTCAGCCCTTTCCTTTTCCATTAAAGGAGTCAGTCCTGTTGGATGCCTCTGTAGTGACACCAAAATCTGCCACACTACAGTGAATGGACAGAGCTCCTCTGTGCTCCTCAATCCATGCCAGAGAAATATGTGTCCATGTATCCCTGTGTATGGAATAAAAGGGTAATATGCTAATTATACCATGAGACCTTCCGGAGACCTTCCGGACAAAGCCATGGGCTTGGCTGGCCTTCAAAGCACCCCCAAAAGGCCCTCAGGCCCTTACCCAGGCTGGCTACACCCCTCAGTGAGGACCCTCACCCCAATGGGGGCGTGGCCAGCCTGAAAACCACCCCAGGCCCCCCGTGGAGAACCCCACCCCGATGGGGGTGTGGGTGGCCTGCAAACTGCTCCAGGCCCCTCACCCAGGCTTGCCCCGCTCCCCAAGGGGACCACCACCCTGATTGGGGACCCCCTTCAGGGCAGACCCCCACCCATGCAGCAGACCTCTATCTATACTAATAAAAGGATAATATGCTAATTAGACCAGGAGACCTTCTGGATGTCCTTCTGAACAAAGCCACAGTGGTGGGGCTGAGGCAGAAGTGGTTAGGGGCAATCAGGCCAGGAGGGAGAGCAGTTGGGGGTGAGCAGGCTGGCAGAGGGGGGCAGTTAGGGGCAATTAGGCAGACAGTCGGGTGAGCAGTTAGGAGCCAGTCCTAGGATCAGATCTAAACTGACAGTTGGACATCCCCTAAAGGGTCCAGGATTGGAGAGGGTGCAGACTGGGCTGAGGGGGGGACCCCCACTGTGTATGAAATTCATGCACTGGGCCTCTAGTTTATAATAACAGTGATGGTCACTCTGTGGCCTTTGAGATTAATTCTGTTAAATAACAAAGGTGATCTGTTCCACTTATATTCAACTGAGGTTTGATTTTGATGCCATTTTCCTGAAACTTTTATAAATTGCTTAACTTTCCAGAGGTTGGAGCTAAATATATTTGTCTTGGAACCATTGAAACAAAATGCTCACTAACAAATGTAATGCTCTGTATTGCATGAGGGCTAGGAAGAAAAGCTTTATTTATTCCAGAATGTAGTTAGAAGAAAAGTGAAAGTCAATTGCCTTGCCTTTTTAAAAATGGAAACAAGGCAAGAGTAATCAATTTTCCTTGGACAGTTTCTTTTTGTAAGTATTAATAATAGGTGTACCATAGGAGAAGGGCACAGCAAGCGGGTGAACAACTTAACTGAAGGATGTGTACTGAAACTGACAAAGTGGCCCATTGGACAGTGTTACTACAGAATAGCAGTCCTGAAGAACAGCAGTCCAAGAGAGGGAGGATGGTAGTGGAGAGGAATATATATATATATCTACACTAATAAAAGAGAAAAATGGTAATTGGCATACAACGCTACCCTTTTCATTGGCTAATCAGGGAGATATGCAAATTAACTGCCAACTCAGATGGCAGTTAACTGACAACAAAGATGACGGTTAATTTGCATATGTAGGCACAATGCAGGGAGGCGAAAGGGAAAGCAGGAAGAAGCCCCTGCACTGACAGTGATCGGAAACCCAGGGGGGAGCTAAGAGCTGGGGGGCAGGGCAAAGGCGGCCCCAGGGCCGCCTTTGCCCTGTCCCCCAGCTCTTAGCTCCCCCCTGGGTTTCTGATCACTGTCAGTGGCAGGGGGCTTCTTCCTGCTTTGCCTTTCGCCTCCCTGCATTGTGCCTACATATGCAAATAAACCGCAATTTTGTTGTCAGTTAACTGCCATCTGAGTTGGCAGTTAATTTGAATATAGCCCTGATTAGCCAATGAAAAGGGTATCGTTGTACGCCAATTACCATTTCTGTCTTTTAT
>NW_006281995.1:175771-178551 GCF_000327345.1 Myotis davidii | reverse complement strand
ATAATTCCTGGGCCAGAGGCATCAGGCCTTGGTGGGGGTCAGAGCCAGTGATCAGGGGGAGATGGGGGTCCCCTGTCCAATCCTGACACCTCTGGCGGAAGCGTCAGGCCTGGGCAAGGGGCCGATCAGGCGATCGGAGGGTGATGGGTGTCTATGCCTCTGGCTGAGTCATCAGGCCTGGGAAAGGGGTACAGCCAGCAATTAGAGGGGTCTGGGGGTCCCCTTCCCAGGCCTGACACCTGGGCCAGAGGCATCAGGCCTGGGCAAGGGGCCGATCAGGCGATCGGAGGGTGATGGGGGTCAATGCCTGAGGGCTCCCAGTATGTGAGAGGGGGCAGGCTGGGCTGAGGGACACTCCCCCCCACACCCACTGCACGAATTTTGTGCACCGGGCCCCTAGTATATATATATATTAGAGGCCCAGTGCACAAAAATTTGTGCACTTGAGGGGGGTCCTTCAGCCCAGCCTATGCCCTCTTGTAGTCTGGGACCCCTTGGAGGATGTCCACCTGCTGGCTTAGGCCCGGTCCATGGGGGATCGGGCCCAAGCTGGCAGTCAGACATCCTTCTGGCTGCCCAGCAGCCCTTGGGGGATGTCCACTTACCAGCAAGGAGCAGGCCTAAGCTGCAGTTGGACATCCTTAGTGTTGCTGAGTAGGTGGGAGAGACTCCTGCCACCCGCATTGTGCTGGCAGCCATCAGCTTGGCTTGTGGCTGGGGAGAGCTCCTGCTGTGGGAATGCACTGACCACCAGGGGACAGCTCCTGCATTGAGCATCTACTGTTAGCGTCAATTTGCATATTACCCTTTTATTATATAGGGTAGAGGCCTGATGCACAGGTGGGGGCTGTATGGTTTGCCCTGAAGGGTGTCCCAGATCAGGGTGGGCGTCCCGCTTGGGTGCCTGGCCAGCCTGGGTAAGGGGCTGATGGCTGTTTGCAGGCTAGTCACACCCCCTTCAGGATGGGGGTCTCCACTGGGATGCCTGGCCAGCCTGGGGGAGAGGCTGATGGCTGTTTTCAGGCTGGCCACACCCCTTTTAGGGTAAGGGGTCCTCACTCTTGTGCCTGGTCAGTCTGGGTGAGGGGCTGAGGGCCGTTTTCAAGCTGGCCAAGCCCCCCGGTGATGGAAGCTCCCAGCCTCTCCTTTTTTTCTTTTTTTTTTAATTCTGAGATTTATTTACCTTCTATAATTGAAACTTTGTAGCCTTAAGTGGAGCTCAGAGCCAGCCAGGGCGGGCAAGAAGCTTGGCTTCCTCCATTGCCAGGGGCAACCCAAGCCTCCTTCTCACTCAGCTCCATGGCCACGGCCAGCTGAAAGCAGGTATATGGGGTTTATTTATCTTCTATAATTGAAACTTTGTTGCCTTGAGTGGATCTCAGAGCTGGCCTCGGCAGGCAGGAAGCTTGGCTTCCTCCATCACGAGCAACCAAACCTCCTACTTGCTCCAGCTCCGTGGTGGCTGGCCACCATCTTGGTTGGGTTAATTTGCATATAGTCACTCTAATAGGCTGGTGGGTGTGGCTTTAAGGTGTAGTGGAGGTACGGTCAGTTTGTATGTTTGTCTTTTATTAGTGTAGGTATATATATTTATATATTATGTATCGTGGAATTTGATCTGTTTTCACTACTGTTCCAAAACAATTTCCCTCTCCCATGGTTGGGGCCTGTGAATTAACTAACAGCAGACATATTAATTAGATGAAATTAAGATTTGTTCTTAAGCATATGAGGGCACAAAAGGAGAATTTCCTGAATAACTAGAGATAGTGGATTATATTCCAATTTAATGGGGGAAGGGAACTGAGAGAAAAAGCTCCTATGGGAAGAAAACATGGGCTGAATAGGGGAAAGACAAATGAGCTTTTGTGAAACAAATAGAAGGTATGAGAAGGTATGACTATTTGTGATTATATTTATTTATGCAATTTCTCATTCCTATGCCAGTGGCCCTCCTTTACTGGCTATGAAACTGCCTAAGAAAAGTGATCATGGCAGAGCTACTCTTAAGGAGTGCAGCCTTTAGCCAGATAAGGAAAGCTCCAAGGAAGCTTATTTTGTATCTGTTGCATCATCTGTTCAATCTCAAATTTATTTTGTTTTAAAAAGTCTTAAACCAGCTCTGCCTCTATGAGTGGGTCCCCATACTATGGAATACAATGCAAGAATTTATGGAACACTGAGATTGGAGTAAACCCTGATTGAGGATCCTGTTAGCAGGAAGGAGTAACTCTAAGGAGTCCGCAGATATTGAAGGTAGCAGATATGCCACCTCAATATGGTGTATTGTTGTTTTGGTTTTTTTTTTTTTTTTTTTTTAGTTGTAGGTATTTGAAAAACAGCAAATACAGGGGCAAGCTTTCTCAACTCCCTTTATCTGATTAAGGACAGATCCTCCAAAAGGAACTCTATTGTCATAAATCTCTTCTCCAGGTCTTTCATCAACTAGGGAGAGGAGACTAGAACTTCACACAGAGCCAGACAAACTTTGTTACAAGCTATATCTCCCATCTATTCTTCTAAGGGCCTGTTTGTCTTTCCAAAAGCATTTACTCTTCCCTAAGAGGCCTACACCCTCCTCTCCTTTCCCCATTAAAACAGTACTTAAGCCTGAATTCTAAGCCAGTTCAGAAAGTTACCCATTTTTCCTTGGGTGTCTCCCATATATTCGTGAGGTATACACACCAACAAACTTCTTTGTGATTTTCTCCTGTTAATTTTTTTTTTTATTAAAAGTGCCTCAGCTAAAAATGCAGAAGAGTAGAGGTAAAATTATATTT
>NW_006281995.1:171903-175730 GCF_000327345.1 Myotis davidii | reverse complement strand
TACAATGTATTTGAAGCAGTAAAGAGAATCAACCAATCAACCAAATACACAAACAAAAACAAAAAAAGCACGACTTTCCTCTGATACATTAATTGAATATTGGTTTATCAGATTGGGAGAATATTAGGGGAAGGCAGTCTTATATGGCCTTTATTTGGGTCTGGGTCATTCCCTCAGCTTTTATTTTACTATCCATGGGAGAACACTATCTAATTAAAGCAAATAAATTTGCTGTCATCAATAAAAAAAAAAAGACCTAAGAGATAATTTGTGCCTCTTACTATTCCAGTGTTAAAACAGATGGCCTTTTTTTGTAGAGGTTAGTTACTGTATAGATAAGTGCCAGAAACAGACCTTGTAATTCTCCCAATTGGCCCAGGTACATACTAATTTATGCAATATGAGAAATCAAGAATTGGGCTGTACTGATTTTATAGATCTTGAGGAATGGCAGCATTGTGGGTTGAATTGCATTCCATAAAACAATATGTTGGTACCTTTGAATGTGATTTTATTTCTAAAAACGGTCTTTGCAGAGGTAATCAAGTTGAGATGAAGTCACACTGGATTACAGTGGGCCCTAATCCAATATGGCCAGTGTCCTTATAAGAAAAGGACATGAGACACAGAAGACTATGGCCATGTGAAGATGAAGTTATGAGGTAAGATGCTAAGGAAAGCCTGGGACCATCAGTAGCCAGGAGAAGCAGGGAAGGATTCTTTCCTAGAGGCTTCAGAGGGAGCACAGGCTTGCCCACACCTTGATTTCAGACTTCTAGCCTCCAGGACTGTGAAAATAAATTTGTGCTGTTTGAAGCCATCCTGGTTGTTATATTTGTTACAGCAGCCCTGGGAAACTAATATAGGTGATAAAACAGCTATAGGACAGTAGTTGTTTTACCTGGCTGAAGCTTCCCTGCTTTTTATGAATCAGAATTTCTTAACTTCTCTTCCAAAACTGAGTTCCCCACACTTGAATGCACTGTAGATTATTTTACAGACATGGGTTGAGATGTATTTTAACTTAGATATGGGTCCTCTGTTGTTCTCTCTCAGCTGGTATTATACTTAGTGTTTCAAATATTTCACCAAAGGATCTCTGAATAACACAAGAAAGAACTGAAGAGAAGTGACACACAATTCAAATTCATTCAGTTCAATTCCATTTTAAACCTCCAACTTTCAACACTTATTCGCACTTTGTTTTAGCAAATTAAATATTGAAAATGTTAGGGGCAGAAATAGAATAGTGGGGACTAGCTATAATTACGATAATATTAACCATGCCCTGTGAACTGTGATTTTTCTATTCTGATTAGAGAAAGCACATTCTATCCTGGCTGGGTGTTGTACGCTACAGGAAATAGGAGTTAACCTAGGATCACAGCCAGTCCATTCTCCTTTGCCAAAAATTGACTATTGTCATGGAAAGACTAACAGCCTCGTTGAAACAACCTTTTTCCAGAGGCACCCACCCTCTGTAACCCACAGTTCTCATTGCTGGTAACCGGCAATCATTATACTTTGCCTACTTTCCCATGCTTGTAATTCTTACTTCCCCAGGTAATCTTTATCCTTCTACTTAATATAAGCAGCTGGCTTATGGGGTGGTGGTGGTGTATAGCAGGTTTTCCTGGATGACCTGCTATTCTCCCAAAATGCCAGCAGTATGGAAAACCTGCTACACACCACCATCACCCCATATGATTCAACCTTATCTCTGCTTAATTGGCTCAAATAGTGACAGGCAGCCTGAAACCATTGGTTGTCTGGTTTCAAAAATACTGGGGTTAAAATAATAATGTTAGAGGCAAATGGGTATTGTTTTAAGGCACTCTGCAGTGCTTATTCCATGATAGGTGATAAAAGATGAAAGGGTACCATTTTGTTGAAGAAATTTTTGAAGCAATAAATTAGACAATACTGAAGTCTTGGTTATTTATAGATAAAGGCAATGTACAAGCTAAAGCATTCCATCATATGCTTGAGAAGACAAGTCCTTTATTGTGAAGAACACAGAATACAATGCAAAAGGGTAAATTTTACAATATAACCTCTGACCAGATAAGAAATATATATCCAGAGACCCAGAAGGCAATAGGTAGGGGGTGCAGTGCAGCTGCATGGTCCCAAGGGAGAGTTCCAGGGGCTGGCATTGGCTGATCCATGGTCATTCTGGCTACACTCCCACCACCGGGGCAAAAGGACTGCAGTCTGTTTGCTGGAGATTGTGCTTGCCTGAGGCAGGAAAGGCTCACATGTCACAGCTGCACTCTCCAGCTGTGAGTCCAGCTTCGGGCTGAGCAGCGCTCGCACTGTGGGAGCACACTGACCACCAGGTGGCAGCTCCTGCATTGAGCATCTGCCCCCTGGTGGTCAGTGCTCATCATAGCAACTGGTCATTCTGCCTTAATGTTCACTGGGCTTTTTTTTTTAAATCTTTATTGTTGAAAATATTACATGTCTCCTTTTCCCCAATGACATCCTCCAGCCCCAGTTGGGCTTTTATATACAGGCATATACTAGAGGCCTGGTGCATGAAATTCATGCACTCAGGGGGGCCTTCAGACCAGCCTGCATCCTCTTGAACTCCAGGAGCCTTCAGGGGATGTCCCTTTGGGGAGCAGGCCTAAGACGGCAGTCGGACAACCTTAGCACTGGCGCAGAGGTGGGAGAGGCTCACCCCAATTGGGGCCCATTGGGTGGGGCTGGCCATGGGATCTAATGCTGGAAGCTATAGCTTTCCCCCAGCTGGATCTAATTATACTTTAAGGATGGCCAAAAGAAAACCCACAAGAGAACTCTTTTGCATTTCACGTGCCATGAGATGAAGTTGTTTATGTGTTGTTTGCAAAAATATGTCAAGGTGGGTGATGGCCCTTTAATGATTTTTGCATTCTTCCCGGGGCTCTATCCTCATTTTCCCAATATTACCTTCATGTCTGTTTGTTTAAAAGTTTTTCTGTTTTTGAATGTGCCTACCCTTTGTTGTTGCTCCTGGCAGCCTGTGGGTCCTCTTCGCCACCCCTTTTAAAGAGAGATTGAAAGCTCATCTAATCTGCATGGCACCGCAATTTCACAAAATCCCCACCCAGCCTCTCAGCAAAGGGCTGCTATCCCATTAATGCTTGGGTCAGCTTTTTAGTTAACTTGGAAGGTCTACTGGGGCTGCGGGCTATGGAGGGAGAATTCCACACCTTGGCTGCAGTATTAGCAGAGTCTTCCAGAGACTCCGGTTGAGGATAGAAGAGACGGATAATTATTTTCTTGTGCTTTCACTAAATGTATATGCACCAGGGAGCCAGGCAATGATTTAGGGGTGTTGGAGGTCAATTGAGATCAGGCAGGCCAGGAGGGGAGGGGGGACCTGATCAGAGCAGAGATCAGGCTGGTTGGCTGCCACAGTGTGCATCATAGCCACCAGTCATTATGGTTGTTCTGGTCGTTTCACCGTAATGGTTGCTGGGATTTTATGGATATAGATTAGCCATATAAATTAATCACAGAGATTAAGATTAACCACCAATTGAATAATACAGAACTCTGAATGATACAATTTAAATTGTTCTACAAATTTAAATTGTAATCACTAGTCAGCTGGGTTAGGAAAAGAGACTGTTTCTAACTTGGATATAGAAGAATAGACAAGGTTAAAATAGACAAAGGGAAAAGAGGGAATCAACTGGCATTTCAAACTATATTCTGGACAATATATATATATATATATATTAGGGGCCCAGTGCACGAAATTCGTGCACTGGGTGGGGGGTGAGGGGGAGTGTCCCTCAGCCCAGCCTGCCCCCTCTCACATACTGGGACCCTCAGGC
>NW_006281995.1:161347-170931 GCF_000327345.1 Myotis davidii | reverse complement strand
TGCTTTCCCTTTCGCCTCCCTGCATTGTGCCTACATATGCAAATTAACCGCTATTTTGTTGTCAGTTAACTGCCATCTGAGTTGGCAGTTAATTTGCATATAGCCCTGATTAGCCAATGAAAAGGGTATCGTTGTACGCCAATTACCATTTTTCTCTTTTATTATATAGGATATATATATCCCTGTTAAGGAAAATTTTTTGTTATCCTTTTCTCTCACTCTGAATACTACTGACACCAGATTTGGGTTTTTCTCATCTCAACCAATTCTCCAACTTCAGCTGGGTGTCCTACAATTGAATTCAGTTCTGGTCTTATCTACCTGGAGTTAAATTCAGATCCCACAGATTAAGGGATTATTCTATGAGTCTTCCCTGACTCAGGTGCAGTCTCAAATCCCAGGATGTCACCTGTACTTCTGATTGACTGGCTATGAATTGGGGTCTCCACCATGCCCTCCTTGGGTTCAATAATTTGTTTATATGGCTCACAATACCCAGGGAAACACATTTAGAAGTTTATTATAAAGGATATAATCTATCTATATAAAACCAAAATATGCAAATTGACCAAACAGCCAAATGACCAGCGGAACAACTGGTTGCTATGATGCGGCCCCCAGCCCGCAGGCCCCAACCGGTGGTGGGGGTGGTGCAGGGCTGGCAAGAGGGTGCTAAGAAATGACACCTCTCGCCCTAACCGGTTTGGCTCAGTGGTTAGAGCATCAGCCTGCGGACTCAGGGGTCTCAGGTTCGATTCCGGTCAAGGGCATATACCTTGGTTGCGGGCACATCCCTAGTGGGGAGTATGCAGGAGGCAGCTGATCAATGTTTCTCTCTCTTCGATGTTTCTGGCTCTCTATCCCTCTCCCTTCCTTTCTTAGAAAATCAATAAAATATATTTTTAAAAAAGAACTTGTATGGATATATACATAACCCATGGACACAGACACTAGGGTGGTGAGGGTTTGGGGTGGGGGCAGAGCAGGCTAGGGGAGGTCAATGGAGGAAAAAAGGAGGCATATGTAATACTTTCAACAATAAAGTTTTTTTAAAAAAGGAAAGAAAAGTCAAAGAACTATAGTCAGAAACACATTTAAGATTTAGTCATGCTGAGAGGAACATTGAGGTCATTTTACTCATCTACCATTGCTAATTTTATCACACTACAGGCCCATTGCACAGATTCATGCACTGGTGGGGTCCCTTGGCCTTCCCTGTGGGAATTGGGCCGAAACTGGCTCTCCAACACCCCCTGAGGGGTCCTGGATTGTGAGAGGGCAGTTCTTAGGTAATGCACCCTGGAATTGGGCTCCCTCCTCTCTGGTTCCAGGTGTGTCACCCAAGAACCACAGCTGCCAAGTCACTGCAGCTCAGCAACTCCTGTGTTGAGCGTCTGCCCCCTGGTGGTCAGTGTGCATCATAGCTATTGGCCGGAATGTTGCATGGTCGGCTGGTCACTTAGGATTTTATATATATAGACTAGAGGCCTGGTGCACGAAATTTGTGCAATAGTAGGCCTTTGAGGCCACTGCGGTTGCCTCTATCCTTCCCTTGCAGCCGTAGCAGCTGCCTCGATCCTGTGGCTGCAGCCCCAACTTTTTCCAGAAGGTCATCCGGAAGGTTGTATGGATGGCCATTCGGTCGATTTGCATATTATGCTTTTATTATTATAGATTAGCTGATTCATTTCCACTCAAGATGGACAAATTGAGGGGATAGTTTTGCTCAATGCCAGGAAGAAGACACTACATCATTAATTCTATTTCTTTAGAGAGCTGGAATCTAGACTGCAGTAATATAGTTGGTAGGGAATTTGTAGGGCATGGTCTTTGGAGTGAGGTTAAGGGAACATTATTTGCCCAATTCTGTTTAGAGCATAGGCTGAACAAATGTTCATAATAGAGCTTAGATACTTGGGAGGTAATACACCCAACAGAAAAAATGAATTCTTTAAAGTGGTTAAGAGTAGAATAACAAGGTGCAAACACCGGAAACTGGACATTAGGTTAGACATTAGGAAAGTATTTCTAAATGTAGGGTTGATTAGATTTTGGAATAATTTTCTGGGAAATGTCACTAAGGTCCCATCACTAGGAATGCTCAAGAGTAGATTAGATGAATATAGATTGTTATTTATGGCCACAGAAATGAGGTCAAGCCCACAGTAATATAGAGGAGCAAACTCTGTGCCCCTGAAGATGTTTCCCCCTTTATAATAACATCCACTTGATTTTACAAAGCAACAAAAACAAAAGCATCATCATATATGATAGTAACTTACAATAAAGAGTTCCCATAACAACAGGGATGCCTCTTAGCCCTGATTTCTTTAAGCTAGCTTTTAATTAGAGGATAGATGTTTGATTCAGTGAAATAAGTGAAAATGGTACTCACTTTACATTATAATGGAATTATTTTGCAGCCAATATGCTTATATTACCAAATTTTTATTTTGTTCAAAATCAGTCTAAGCAATACTTTGTCTCCTTAATGGTCCTAGTAGCAACTCAGGTTAGCTGTTTTTGCTTAATTTTTATGGCAATTTTCAGCCATTTCCATTCTTTTAAGTACTAACAGTATTTTAAATTTAGCAGTGTATTGATGTCTGCGTTTTATTTCTATTTGATTTGATTTATTTTATTCAAAATGGTTTGAGTGGCCATTGATTGTTTTGTGAATAATGCAAAGATATTGGATAAAATTACTGTGGATGGGGTTGATTTCCTATTTAAAATGAATGTGAGGGCAGGCACTCTTTACTGGGATATAAATTCGGTAGAGTAAATGTGAGAGCACTCCTGTGTGCCAGGAACTGTTCTCAATGTCCAACCATATAGCCATAAATTGGAACAACAATGCCTGTGCCTTTGTGGAACCTAATCTCAGCGAGAGCCATGAACAATCCTAATATATAAAAACCCAGGGTCTGTAACAATCAAATGGATGACCGGTCCATCCCCTGTCACTCAGGCTCCATTGATCAGGGGATGGTTAATGTGGGAACCGAGGTCTCTCAGGCCCCAATGAATCTGTGGCAGGAGCGACTGGTGAGCTGGCAGAAGGCAGACCATTTGGTCTCTCCCTAGCCCGCAGGCTCCCATTGATCAGGGGATGGTTAACAGGAAACCAGAATAAGTGGTGAGCAACTGGAAAGCAGGCCTCTTGGTCCCTCCTCCTGGCCCTCATACTCCAATCAATTGATGGCGGAAGTGGGGCAGAACTGGGAACTGGCTTCCTTAGTAGTCCTGTAGGTTCAGTCTCCAGAGGACAGGCCAGGCACCAACGGACCAGTGCCTCTGGCACAATCCCGACAGCGTTGCCGGCCTCCTGGAACTTGGCCTCTGGCACTGAGGCCACTTCCCCTCCCCAGATACTCCATAAGGAAGAAAAGATATCGCCAGCAGCACTACGGGCTGACTGCTCTCCCTGTGCTTCCTCCAGGTCACTTGAGCTGGCCCCTGTCCGCCCCACTCCAGATGAAGTGTGGTAACTGCACATGGAAGGAATGTAGTAAAAAAACAAAATCTGATGACAGAGAATGCTGCAGTCAATATCCAGAGTCCGGCTCAGGAGAACAGAGAGAAGGGAGAATTCCATAAGTTGGCCGATGCCAAGATATTTCTGAGTGATTGTCTGGCGTGTGACAGCAGAGGAAGGAGTCCAAGTTTCTCAACAGAATATCAAAGACTTCTTCCATGTTCTGAACCTTAATAAGCAATGTGATACCTCACAGCACAAGGTTCTGGCAGTGTCCATGTGTCCTTAGTCTCTGCCTTATTTTGCTGCTAAATTCAGCTTCAGTGTCACTGAGGCATCCAGAAGGCTCTGAGGCTTCCTCAAAAGCCTTGGGGGTCACTGTCTTTGATATGAAGATAGCTTCAGGCTTTAGCATCCTGGAGAGTCAGAAGGAAATTGTGTGTTACTACTGCCAGCACCGTGAGAAAGAGCCCTGGCTACCCACGCTAACCTCCGCTTGCCCCAGCTGGGACCGATATCCAGAGCATGTGCTGGGTCACCCCATCACCCCACCTCTGAATGGCCAAGTCTCCCCAGCAGATCATGGGCTCTCTGGTGAAGGATTACTTCACCAGACTACAGAACCTGTCCCCAGACAAGATTTTCCACATCATTGTGTTCCTGTGTTATGACAAGAAACTGGAGGCCCTTTTTAGGAGATATTCCCACAGCTTTACATAGTTCCCAGGGTGCTGACTACATGTTAACCTCAGGTGAAATTGTCAAGATAATGGAGCAAAGTGACCTCGCCTTGAGTGAAGTTGCCATGGACACTCTGTTTAGAGACATGAAGGAGGAGGTGAGGCTCCACAAGGTGCCAGCTCCAACAGGTACCCGGCACACATCTTCAGGCACATGCCCAAGGAGATGTTCAGTGGGGATGTGGGAGTGCTCACCTACTGCACCCTGAGGAACAAAGACTTCCAGAAGGTCACCCTGGAAAGGGACAGAGAGGTTCTGCTATGCTTTGAGGCTGCTTACGGCTTTTGGAACATCCAGAAGTGGTTCTGAAGCTGTAGAGGGGCAAGTTCCCCTGCCACTCTGTGGAGGTCCTGGCCTGTGCTAGGCATGCCTAAGTGGCAGAGGCCACGCCCAGGCAGATGACGGGTATGCGGACAGGGCACTGCTGTGTCAGATGGAAGTCATCTATGCTGCCATACTGGTGTGGCCCCAGGAGACCAGTCCCCATGTGCAGGAGCTATACCGGGAGTGGCTGGGGTGGGGCAGCGACTCCCACCAGGCCCAGGTGGCCCTGCACACTGCCTAGCAGGGCCTAAGCAGCCTGCCAGGACATCAAGTGGTAAAGGTCCAGCAGACGCCCAGCCTGCAGACCACCTGAAGAGGGGTGTCAGACACATGTAGGAAAGGCTTAGCATCTCTCTCATTGCTTTGGTTTTCAGAATTCCCTGCTTCCCATCTGTTGGCTCTCTCCCTCTGAAGGGTGCTATCATCATCACATGGGTGGAACTGGAATATTGTATCTGAAGAGGATTGCCCCAGTGTACGTATTCTTTTATCCGATGATGAAAAAATTCCAAAGAACAGGAATGGAGACAGACTACTCTCCTTTAGGCTTAAAAAATCTCCTGAAGTGTCCTGCAAAGAGCTGAAACTTGGTTCTATCCACGTGCCTCAGAAAGATTGGATGAGGAAATGACCCAGTTTGGCCTTGACTTTACCCACTTATGTTACTCTTGAAGGTGTCTTTGCCACAATGTGAATAAACTGCCACCTTTTGGAATAGGGGCTCATACTAAAGTCTGCATTCCCAACATTTCTTGAAACAAATCTATGTTCTGCAGCTGTGGCCACCATCCTGAGATCAGGTCATGTCGACCAGATTCTGTCGCTGGGAATCAGGGGTCACTTGACTGGAGGCCTCCCCATGCCCTTTTACATTCAGGGATTAAGCTGAACTCACTTTGGGGGAGGCCTGGCAAGAGTGACAGGTGTCACAAATGGAAGGATAGAGAATGGAGAGGTGGACACCCTGCTCGGTCCCTCCCTGGGTAGTGTCAGGCAGATGAAGGCCAGCCAGCCTGCCCCACAATTGGGTGAGATAGCATCCTCTATGTCCACCTCTCACCCCGTGGGCCTGGCCACTCCCTTCAGCTCCGGAAGCCCTCTGCATTCCATGATAGTGCTCTCTGCCCTCACATGCTGCTCGCCCTAAGTGAGAAGGAAGAGAGCAGTTGGCCCACAGAGAACTACACAGAAAGATAGGGCTCACAGCTGGTGAGTGCTGTGGCAGTGGCGGGAGCCTCTCCTGCCTCATGGCAGCGCTAAGGAGCAGTGAGCTGAGTGGTAAGGAGCAATGGGCAGGCTGGTGGTAAGGAGCGAGGGGTCCCGGACTGCAAGAGGGATTTCCAACTGTCGGCTTAGGCCCGCACCCTCTCACAGTCCAGGACCCTTCAGGGGATGTCTGCCTGCTGGCTTAGGCCAATTCACCATTGATTGGTTCAAAAAATTCGGCCTTAGCAACATCCACAGATGTTAAGCTTCATGGTTCCCATCTATTTTCCCACTCTGTGTGTTCAGCCTAGGATCAAGGCCCTTTGTTCTTGTGATTTTACATGGGAAAGGGTGTGGCTGACAAACTGGTTCCTTTCCACATCTGCAGTATCCAGCTGTACCTCCTTTTTACATTCCTCTCCCCTAGTCTCTTCCTTGACTGCCTAACTGTTTCTAACTCCTCATTCCCCCCTCTGATTAGGAGTCCCTAACTGCTGTTAGGGAAGAGGGATGACACCCATTGTAACTACTTTCAGCTGGTAAAGGGTATTGTTGATGGAAACAGTTGTTAGGGCTCCATTGTAGGTGGGTGATCTAAGGGGCCATGGGAGATAGGGGTTGTCTTTTATATATATACTAGAGGCCTGGTGCACAAAAATTTGTGCACTGGAAGGGGGTGTCCCTCAGCCCAGCTTGCCCCCTATCACATACTGGGAGCCCTAGGGGATGTCCTACTACCTGCTCCCTGCTCCCCTTGGGGAGTGGCCCTAAGCCAGTCTGGCCTCCCTTTGTGGGAGTCGACAGGGCTGATCAGGGGAAGGCCGCAGGCCCATCACCGCACTGTTGCAGCCACTGCCAGTCACAGCAGCCACCGAGGTGTTTTCATCAACAGGAACTCCAGTCCCTTTACCATGAAAAAAATGACAACTTTCTTTAGGCATTTTCAAGAAGTGTCTTTCATAGGATATGACCTTTCTTTCTTTCTTTCTTCCTTCCTTCCTTCCTTCCTTCCTTCCTTTCTTCCTTCCTTCCTTTCTTTCTTCCTTTCTTTCTTTCTTTCTTTCTTTCTTTCTTTCTTTCTTTCTTTCTTCCCTTACTTATTTTTTTTTATTTCTAAAACATACAAAATATAATTTGAAATTAATACCCAGTTCTAAACAAGAATATTACCAGTGGCATACAGGGAGCTTAGCCAATCAGCAGTCAGAAAAGGTGTTTCCTCTGTAGTTCACACCAATTGCCGGTATGGCCCCTGCCCGGGCCTAACGCCTCTGGCGAGTCATTAGTGCTGGGCCGGGGCAACCCCAGCTCCCCGCCGCTGCCACCATCAATGATCGCTGGCTGGCTCCTCCTTGGCCCAAGCTTAAAGCCTCAGGCCGAGGTATTAGGCCTGGGCTGGGGCACCCCCAGCTCCCTACCACTGCTGCCATCAAGGATCGCTGGCTGGCTCTGCCCTGGTTCCCCATAGCTGCCACCATCAACAATTGCTGGCTGGCTCCTCCCTGGCCCAAACCTAAAGCCTCAGGCCGAGGTTTTAGTCCTGGGCCAGGGCACCCCCAGCTCCCCACAGCCACTGCCACCACCATCAAGGATGGCTGGCTGGCTTTGCCTTGGTTCCCTGCTACTGCAGCCATCAATGATCCCTGGCTGGCTCCTCCCCAGCCCAAGCCTAAAGCCTCTGGTTGAAGTGTTAGGCCTGGGCCTGTGCTGGCGCCCCCTCCACCCCCAGCTCCCTGCCTCCAATCGCTGGTGGCTCCACCCCGGCCCAGGCCTAAAGCCTCAGACCGAGGCTTTAGACCTGGACTGGGGCACCCCCAGATCCCCGCCACCGATCACTGGGTGGCTCCGCCCCGGTTCCCTGCCAAAGCTGCCATCAACGATCGCTGGCGCATGATCACTGGATGGCTCCTCCCCAGCCCAAGCCTAAAGTCTCAGGCCAAGGCTTTAGGCCTGGACCGGGGCACCCCCAGCTCCCCGCCACTGATTGCTGGCTGGCTCCGCCCCGGTTCCCCGCCGGAACTGCCATCAAGGATCCCTGGCTGGCTAGCCCGGCCCAAGCCTAAAGCCTCTGGCGGAGGCTTTAGGCCAGGGCCGGGGCACCCCCAACTCCCCGCCACCAATTGCTGGCTAGCTCCTCCCTGGCCCAAGCCTAAAGCCTCTGGCCGAGGTGTTAGGCCTGGACTGGGGAACCCCCAGCTCCCTGCCGCTGCCGCCATCAAGCATAGCTGGCTGGCTCCGCCCGGTTCCCCACCACAACTGCCATCAATGATCGCTGGATGGCTCCTATCTGGCCCAAGCCTAAAGCCTCTGGCCGAGGCATTAGTCCTGGGCCGGGGCACCCCCAGCTCCCCGCGGCCGATCGCTGGCTGGATCTGGCCAGGCCCCAGCCTAAAGCCTCAGTCCAAGGCTTGGGGCTGACATATGCAAATTAGCCGCCATCTTGGCTGTTGATTAATTTGCATATCTCACTGATTAGCCAATTGGAAGGGTAGTGGTCGTACAGCTAATTACCATGTTTCTCTTTTATATATCCTATCTAATAAAAGAGAAACATGGTAATTAGCCATAACTTTGCTACCCTTTTAATTGGCTAATCAGGGCGATATGCAAATTAACTTCCAACCAAGATGGCGGCCGGCAGCCAGGCAACGGACGCGAACAGGAGGCTTGCTTGCTCCAGTGACTGAGGAAACCAAGGTCCCCGCCTTGCCAGTGCTGGGCTCTGAGCTGCTCTCTAAGAAACATTGTTGCAAATATAGAAGCTAAACAAAACCCAGAAACCTGCTTTCAGCCAGCCGGCCGGTATCTCAGGGCTGGAGTTGCAACAAAGTTTCAAATACAGAAGGTAAAAAAGCCCAGAAACCCGCTGTCAGCAGCCGAGGTCTCACAGGTAAAGCCAGCGCTCAGCGCCAGTGACAGCCATACCAGGTAAATAAATCCCAAAATTAAAAAACAAAAGGAAAAAAAGAGAGGTTGGGAGCTTCAGTCCCCCACCAGCCAGAAAACGGCCCTCAGCCCCTCCCCAGGCTGGCCAGGCACCCAAGTGGTACCCTCACCCTGATCCAGGACACACTTCAGGGCAAACCAGCCGGCCCTCATCCATGCACCAGGCCTCTATCCTATATAGTAAAAGGGTAATATGCCTCCCAGCACTGGGATCAGCAGAGCAGCGAGGCCTCACTGCCCCTGTGTCAAGCGGAGCCACAAGACCTTCCAGTACTGGGATCATCAGAGCAATGAGGCCTCTTAGCACCGGGATCAGCTGAGCAGTGAGGCCACCCAGCACCAGGATCAGTGGAGCAGCAAGGCCTCCCAGCACCGGGATCAGCGGAGCCGCGAGTCCTCCTGGCACAGGGATCAGTGGAGCCACGAGGCCTCCTGGCCCCTGGAGCAGCATGACAGGGGGTAGCGCACAAACCCCCTGATCGCCCTGCGGCTCTGTTTGTGACAGGGGGCGGGGCCACAACCTCCCTAACTGCCCTGCTCTGTTCTTGAAAGGGGAAGGCACAACAACCCCCTGATCAGCCCTGCTCTGTGCCTGATAGGGGGGAGCTCCCCAACTTCCTGATCGGCCCTGCTCTGTGGGTGACAGGGGGCAGCACCCCAACCTCCTCATCCACTCTGCCTTGAGTGTGACAGGGGATGGCGCCCCACCCCCCAATTGGCCAGCTCTGTATGTGACAGGATTGGCACCCCAACCCCCTGATCCGCCCTGCTTTGTGCATGACAGGGGGTTGAGCAGCAACCTCCCCATCGACCCTGCCTTGAGTGTGAAAGGGGGCAGCGCCCCAACCCCCCAATCAGCCCTACCCTGAGCGTGACTGAGGGTGGCATC
>NW_006281995.1:151601-161262 GCF_000327345.1 Myotis davidii | reverse complement strand
ACCACCCCCTGTCATGCACAGAGCAGGGCGGATCAGGAGGTTTAGATGCCACCCTCAGTCACGCTCAGGGTAGGGCCGATTGGGGGGTTATGACTCTACCCCGTCACACACAGAGAAGGGCCCATTGGGTGCTGGGGTGGGGGGTTGGGGCGCTGCACCCTGTCACACACAGAGCAGGGCCGATCAGGGGGTTTGGGTGCCGCACCCTGTCACACACAGAGCCGCAGGGCGATCAGAGGTTGGGGAGCTCCCCCGTATCAGGCACAGAGCAGGGCTGATCAGGAGGTTGGGGAGCCTTCCCCTGTCACAAACAGAGCGGGGCGGATAGGGAGGTTGTGGCCCCACCCCCTGTCACACACAGAGCCACAGGGTGATCAGGGGGTTTGGACGCTGCCCCCTGTCATGCTGATCCAGGTGCCGGGAGGTCTCCTGGCTCCACTGATCCCAGTGCTGCGAGGCATATTACCCTTTTAATATATAGAATAGAGGCCTGGTGCATGGGTGGGGCTGGCTGGTTTGCCCTGAAGGGTGTCCTGGATCAGGGTGGGGGTCCCCACTGGGGTGCCTGGCCAGCCTGGGTGAGGGGATGATGACTATTTGCAGCTGGTCACACACCATTCACTTTGGGGGTCCCCACTGGGGTGCTTGGCCAGCCTGGGTGAGGGGCTGAGGGCTGTTTGCAGCTTGTCACACACCTTTCAGGGTGGGGGTCCCCACTGGGGTGCCTGGCCAGTCTGGGCTGTTTTCAGGTTGATGGGTGATGGAAGCTCCCAACTGCTCCTTTTTTTCTTTTTTAATTCTGGGCCAGCTTTAGGTCTGAGGCTCCAGCTCTTAGGCCTCCGCTGCTGAAAGTAGGTAATCGAAACAATGTATAACTCCAGCTCTGACTCCAGCTCTGAGATCCTGGCTCGCTGAACGCAGGTTTCTGGAGTTTTTTTTAGCTTCTATATGTTAATATGTTTCAAACTGCCCACTCAGAGGCCTGCAGCGGCAGGCGGGGAACGTGGTAGTCCACCTTCACTGAAGCAAGCAAGCCTCATCTTCAGTTTAAGCTCCCTGGCTGCTGGTCGCCATCTTGGCTGTCAGTTGATTTGCATATCTCACTGATTAGCCAATGGGAAGGGTAGTGGTCATACGCCAATTACCATGTTTCTCTTTTATTAGTGTAGATACTTCTTCATTTATTTCAGAGAGGAAGGGAGGAGAGAGAGATAGAAACATCAATGATGAGAGAGAATCATTGATCGGCTGCCTCCTGCATGCCCCCTGCTTGAGATCGTGCCTGCAACCCAGGTATGTGCCCTTGGCTGGAATCGAACCTGGGACCCTTCAGTCCACAGGCTGAAGCTCTATCCACTGAGCCAAGCCAGCTAGGGCAATAGGGGCTGTCTTTAAGGATTCCATTCCCATGTCCATGTGCAGCTTGATAGATTTTAGGTGGGAGAGTATAAATTGAGTTACACGATTGAGTATACAAGGGCCACACAATAATGTTAGGAACAGGCAGGCCAGTTCCCCCCAAACAGGTTAAAGCCATAAGGTTAACGCGGGAAACATATCATGGATTTGGCCCAAATTTCAGGAGATAGAGAGCAAGTTCTCTTAACCACACAGCCTGTTTAAGAATAGCCTGTGTTGGGGATTGGGAGGGGGGAAGATGTGAGCTGACAGAACAGCAGGGAGAGAGTGTGTGACAGACTAAAGAAGTGAGAGGAGCATGTGTGGACATGTGTGGTGTGTGTGTGGGTGAGTGAGGGACAGATAGATATCTCAGGAGTCCCAGGGACTGGCAGATCAGGCTCAACCCAGACTGAAAGCCCTTGCTATCACCACAGGCACCCCCACACCAGCTCAGCTTTGGCACAGAAAGCACATCATCTTGTAGAGGGGAGCAAAGGAGGCCAGGAGTGCTGCCACACCAATATCCGGACTGACCTCAGGCATCACCCCCACACATGGTCAGGGAGCCACTTGCCAGACAACCTGCTTGAAACCACCACTGTGCCCTAGCAGTGAGCAACATGGTATCAAACATGGGTCCCAGATGTCTTCAGTGAGAGCGCATAAGACAGACCTCTGGAGCTGAGCCTCTTAACTGGAGCCCAAATCCAATGTCCCAGGATCCCACACTTCATGTCCTTGCATTGTGAGTACAAGTCACAGGTCCCCCATTCCCCACTTCATCCCTGATACTAATACAGAACATCACCCAGGTGTGTCTTACACCCCTGCCCAGACAGAGCCCTAGCCAGGTGAGCTCCCTGCCCCTTGCACAGACTGAGCACACTGCCACCAGCTTAGGACTGTGTCTCCAGCCAGCTTAAGCATAGCTCTCGCAGGGCAAGCATCCCACTCCTTGCACAGACTGAGTGCAGTTGGCCACCAGCTTTGAGTTCTGCCACCAACTTAGGCCAAGCCTGTGCAGGACAAGTGCCCTACCTCTGGCACAGCCTGAGTGCACTCTGCCACCAGCTTTGCACTTCTCATCCAGTTTAGGCAGATCCCTTGCAGGGTGAGCACCTCGTCTTTGGCACAAACTGTGTGAACCCCACTGCCAACATAGGAAGAGCCCATGCAGGCCAAGTGCCCCGCCCCCAGCATAGACTAGCATGCTCCATCAGCAGACAGATTCCTCACTGGGTGAGTGTCCTGCACCCTGACAAAGACAGAGTGTGCTCCACCGCCAGCACAGACAGAGCCTTCGGGTGATGCACATGCCGCCCCCAGTACAGACAGAGCTGTCACCAGGAGCAGGCCCTGCCCGCAGACCAGGTTGAACTGCTGGTGAGAACTGGTGTGCCAAAGCACAGGTCACAGGTACATACTGCAAGTGCAATGTGAGAGGGACCTACAGCACAATCCTGACTTAGTGGATGGAGGGCACAGAGAACTGCATGCCAGAGGGCTCTGGGCTCTCACAGAGAGTTACACAATAGGGGTACTGTGAACCCACCTCCACCAACCCCAAGAAACAGATAATAGAGGAACCAGAATTGTGGACGAAGGGGATACAACTCAGAGCAGAGACAAAAAAAAAAGGTGTGAAATTCAAGGCAGACCCAGCCCCTGAGGCTAGTGAGTCCATGATCAACGGATTGCAAGGGGCCTCAACCACTCAACCACTCTGATACCAAGCAAGTAGTCCAGGACCAGAAAGAGGAAGCAAAAATGGGGAGGCCAAAAAAAAAGGGGGGGGGAGAAAAGGAGGAATCATCAGAAAAAGAACTAAATGAAACGCACGCATGCAATATGGCAGAAAAAGAATTCAAAATAAGTGTAATGTAATTCATAAACCGGATGGAAGAGAAAATCAACAACCTATGTAAGAATCAGGAAGAAATAAAGAGTAATATAGTTACAATAAAAACCTACATGGAATCTTTCAATAGTAGACTATTGGAGGACAGAATTAGCAAATTAGAAGACAGGGAAGCAAAATGTACCATTTGAAGAAATAATGTCAGAAAACTTCCCTAACTAAGGGAAGAAAATAATTACACAAGTGAAGCACGTCCCAAAGAAGATGGAACCCAAAAGACCCACACCAAGACATGTCATAATTACAATGGCTAACATTAATAACAAAGAGAGAATCTTAAAGGCTGCAAGAGAGAAAGAGAAAGTTATTTACTAGGGATCTACCATTAGATTATCAAATGATTTCTCAATAGAAATACATCAGGCCAGAAATGAATGGAAGGAAGTATACAAAGTGATGCAAAACAAGGGACTGAATTCAAGAATACTCTATCCAGCAAGGCTATCATTCAAAATTGAAGGGGAAATCAAGAGCTTCACAGCCAAAAAGTCTAAGGGAATTCATCACTCCCAAGCCACCAATGCAATAAATGCCAAAGGGAATGTTGCAAAACTAAGGAAAAAAAGGGGCGGGGAGGAGAAGGAGCACAGGCACAAAAAGTTAAAATGGCTACAAAATATTATCTATCAATAACAATTTTAAACATAAATGGACTAAATGCTCCAAACAAAAGACATTGAGTGGCTGAAGGATTAGAACACATGACCGATATATATGCTGTCTACAAGAGACCCACATGAGAACAAAGATTCACACAGACTGAATGTGAAGGAATGGAAAAATAATTTTCAGGCAAAGGGAAATGAAAAAAAAAAAAAGCTGGGGCAGCATGACTTATATCAGACAAAACAGACTTCAAAGTGAAGACTATAACAATAGACAAGAAAGGCCACTTCATAATACTAAAGGGATCCATACAACAAGAGGATATAACTCTGGTAAACATATATGCACCCAATGCAGGAGCACCCAAATATATAAAAAAAACTTCTGGGAGATACCAAGGGAGAGATAGACAGTAATACAGTCATAGTAGGGGACTTTAATACCTGACTGACATCACTAGATAAATCCTCTAGACAAAAAATCAGTAAAGAAAGAGTAATCCTAAACAACTCACTAGATCATATGGACTTAATTGACATCTGTAGAACATTCCACCAGAAAGCTACAGAATATACGTTCTTCTCAAATGCACATGGGATATTTTCAAAAATAGGCCCCATTTTGGGTCACAGGCAAACTCTCCCCAAATTCAAGAAGATTGAAGTCATATCAAACATCTTTTCAGACCACAATGGCATAATATTAGAAATCAACTACAATAAAAACAATAAAAAAAATTTAAACATTTGGAAGCTAAAAAGCATGCTATTAAACAATAATTGGGTTACCAAAGAGAACAAAGAAGAAATTAAAAGCATCCTGTAACTGAATGACAATGAAAACACAACAATCCAAAACTGATGGGACACAGTGAAAGCAGTCCTGAGAGGGAAGTTTATAGCTTTAAAGGTGAGCGAAAGCAGTCTTGAGAGGGAAGTTCACAGCTCTACAGGCCTACCTCAAAAAACAAGAAAAAATGGTAATAAATTATCTAACTCTACAACTCAAAGAATTAGAAAGAGAGCAACAAGAAGGAAGGAAGCAGAAGGAAGGAGGTAATAAAGATCAGAGCAGGAATAAATGACACAGAAACCACCCCCCCCCACACACACACACACAAAATACAAAAGATCAATGAAACGAAGAGCTGGTTCTTTGAAAGGATAAACAAGATAGATGAACCTCTAGCCACACTCACCAAGAAACAAAAATAGAGGTCCCAAATAAACAAAATCATAAATGAAAAAGGAGAAATAACAACATACCCTACAGAAATATAAAGGATTGTAAAAAAAAAAAATACTATGACCACTCTACTACAACAAAGTAACCAACCTAAAGGAAATGGACATATTCCTAGAAAAATATTACCTTCCAAAACTCAATCAAGAAGAATCCAAGGAATCTCAACAGGCCAATAACTAAGGAGAAAATTGAAGTAGTCACCAAAAAGCTCCCAGAAAATAAAAGCCCAGGGCTAGATGGCTTCACAGGGGAGTTTTACCATTCAAAGATGAACTAAAACCTATCCTTCTCAGACTATTCCAAAACATTCAAGAGGAAGGAACACTTCCAAACTCTTTCTATGAGGACAGCATCAACCTAATCACAAAACCAGATAAAGACACTAGAAAGAAAGAGAATAACAGGCCAATATCCCTGATGTACATAGATGCTAAAATCCTGAAAAAAATTCTAGCAAATCTGATCCAGCATTACATTAGAAAGTTCATACACCATGACCAAGTGGGATTTATTCCAGGGATGCAATGGTGATACAATATCTGCAAAACAACAAATGTGATACATAACATAAACAAACTGAGAGACAAAAATCACATAATCATATCAATTGATGCACACAAAAAAAAAGGCATTTGACAAAGTTCAACACCCTTTCCTGATGAAAACTTTAAGCAAAGTGAGAATAGAAAGATCATAGCTCAACATAATAAAAACCTTATATGACTAACCTACAGCCAACATCATACTCAATGGGCAAAAGCCAAAGCTAAAACCATTTCACCTAAGAACTGGAAAAAGACAGGCATGCCCACTTTCACCACTCCTTTTTGACATAGTACTAGAAGTGCTAGCCATAGTGATCAGACAAGAAGAAGAAATAAAAGGCATCCAAATTGGAAACGAGGAGGTAAAATTTTCAATATCGGCAGATGATATGATATTGTACATAGAAAAGCCTCAAGACTCCATCAAAAAAACTGCTAGAGCTAATAATTGAATTTGGCAATGTAGCAGGATACAAAATTAATACCCAGAAATCTAGGGCTTTTTTATACACCAATAATGAACTCACAGAAAGAGAAACTAATAAAACACACAAAAAAACAATCCCATTTACCATTGCAACAAAACAATTAGATGCCTAGGAATAAATTAACCAAGGAGGCAAAGTACCTGTACTCAAGAAATTACAGGACACCAAAAAAAGAGATAGAGGAAGTTATAAACAAACAGAAGACTATATCATGTTCATGGATTGGCAAAATCAACATCATCAAAATGTCCATACTACCCAAAGAAATCTATAGATTCAATCCAATCTCCATTAAAATACCAACAGCATATTTCAAAGACTTAGAACAAATTCTCCAAAAATTCATCTGGAATAAGAAAGACCCATAGAGCCACAGAAATCCTGACAAAAAAGAACAAAGTTGGAGGGGTTACCATACCAGATATCAAGCTATACTATAAAGCCACTGTTCTCAAAACTGCCTAGTACTGGCACAGGAACAGACATACAGACCAATGGAAAACTCAGAGAACCAAGAAATCGACACAAACCATTAAGCTCAATTAATATTCAACAAAGGAGGCATGAACATATAAAGGAGTCAAGACAGTCTTTTCAATAGATGGTGTTAGGAAAATTGGACAGATACATGCAAAAAATATAAAATTGGAACACCAACTTGCACCATTCACAAAATAAACTCAAAATGGATAAAGGACTTAAACGTAAGACGGGAAACCATAAAAATCTTAGAAGAAGCCATGGGCAGCAAAATACAGACATTTGTTGTAGCAGTATCTTTACTGATACAGCTCCTAGGGCAGTGATGGCGAACCTATGACATGAGTGTCAGAGGTGACACGCGAACTCATTTTTTTGGTTTATTTTTCTTTGTTAAATGGCTTTTAAATATATAAAATAAATATCAAAAATATAAGTCTTTGTTTTACTATGGTTGCAAATATCAAAAAATTTCTATATGTGACACGGCACCAGAGTTAAGTTAGGGTTTTTCAAAATGCTGACACTCCGAGTTCAAAAGGTTCACCATCACTGAACTAGAACTGCAAGCAAAATTTATAAGGAACTCATAAGTTAACAAAAGGAAGATAAACAATACAATAAAAAAATGGGCAAAGGACCTAAATAGACACCCAAAGTGGAAATACAGAAGGCCAAGAGACATATAAAAACATGCTCAAAGCCACTAATCATCTGTGAGATGCAAATCAAAACAACAATGAGATACCAACTCACACCTCTCTAATTGCTATCATCAACAAATCAACAAATGACAAGTGCTATAGAGGATGAGAAAAGGAGCCCTCTTTCAGTGTTGGTGGGAATGCAGACTGGTGCAACCACTGTGGAAAACTGTATGGCGTTTCCTCAAAAAGTTAAAAATGGAACTCCCATATGACCTAGGAATCCCACTTCTAGGAATATATCCCAAGAAACCAGAAACACAAATCAGAAAGGACATATGCACCCTTATGTTCATAGCAGCACAATTACAATAGCTAAGATTTGGAAACAGCCTAAGTGCCCATCAGCAGATGAGTGGATCAGAAAACTGTGGTATACTACAGAAACAAAGAAACAAAGAATGGAATGATTCACTGCAGTAAAAAAGAAGGAATTCTTAGCATTGGCTACTACATGGATGGGACTGGAGAGCATTATGTTAAGCGAAATAAGCCAGTCAGAGAAAGATAAATATCACATGATCTCACTCATTTGTGGAATATATTGAACAACATAAACTGATGAGAAAAATAGAACCAGAGTCTTTGAAGCATCAAACAGACTGTCCAAACTATGAGGGAAGGCATGGGGTTAGTGGGTAAGAGATAAACCAAAGAACTTGTATTCATGCATGTAGCATAACCAATGGATACAGACTCAGGGAGTTGGGAGGGTATGTCTGGGGGTGGGGATGGCATGGGAGAGGTCAATGGGGGGAATAGGAGACTTATGTAATACTTTTAACAATAATGAATTAAAAAAAGAATAGCTTGTGTTTAAAGAGCTGTTGATATATCTATATATATAAAAGCCCAGCCACCAAATGGCACAAAAACTGGACGACCAGTTGCTATGACACGCACTGACCACCACGGGGCAGACGCTCAATGCAGGAGCTTCCCCCTGGTGGTCAGTGCACTCCCATAGTGGGAGCACCACTCAGCTGACCAGGATAAGCAATGCTCCTACAGTGGGAGCAGCTGCTCAGAGGGCAGGTCCACAGCTGCTTGGCTGACCTAGATGAGTGGCACTCCCACAGTGGGCTGATGCCTGCAGGCCATGCCTCCCCCAGTGCATGAATCCATGCACTGGGCCTCTAGTATATATATATAAAGAGACAGGGTCCATAATGTCCAAAATGACCAAAGAATCCACCAAATGCCAGACTGCATGCAGGAGACTCTGGTGGGCGAGGACTGGCAAGCAGGCTGAACTGCTGTCCTCTCAGAGAGAGAGGCAGGGCTGATCAGAAGCTTCTGTGGCTGCCTCTCTCTCTGGGTCCCGCCAGCAGCCAAGTCTCTCTTGCTCTCTGAGAGGTCAGCAGTTCAGCCTACTTGCCAGCAGTCTGGGGCATCTGCTGATCATCCTTGCCTCTCTGATCAGGCCCAGAGATATGTCCAGAGATGCTGACTGGCATAGAAACTGACCAATCAGAACCAAATCTGGGTGAACTGTGAGGAGCCAATGGCTGCCTAGGAGGCGGAGCTTTTGATGCTGACTGGCATAGAAACCGACCAATCAGAACCTAATCTGGGTGAACTGTGAAGGCAGAACCTAAGGTGGGGGCTGAAGAGGGGTTTTAAAGGCAACAGCTGATTGGTGTAAGGTGTAAGAAAGCGGTTCAATTTTTTAATGACCAGTTTGGCAGTATAATGCATATTGCTGGCTATCAGTCCAGATACAGGGATTATGTATTTTTGTCTGCCAAGAGCATCTCCTCCTGCTGTAAAAGGCTCCTCCCCCCCCATTTAAGCAATCATATCCTATATAATCTATCTATACTAATAAAAGGGTAATATGCTAATTAGACCGAGTATACCAGCCATCTTCTGGACATCCAACTTCCTTCCAGACAAAGCCATGGTTGTGGGGGCCAAGGCAGAGGCAGTTAAGGGCAATCAGGCAGACACGCAGGCGAGCAGTTAGGAGTCAGCAGTCCCAGATTGCCAGAGGGATGTTCAACTGCCGGTTTAGGCCCAGACCCACCCCCAGGGATCAGGCCTAAAGCGAAAGTAGGACATCCCCCAAAGGGTCCCTGATTGGAGAGGGTGCAGGCTGGGCTGAGGGAATAACCACCCCCCCATGCACAAATTTCATGCACTGGGCCACTAGTGTAGAGATAACTGGGTATGGTGCCAGGTGGGTGCTTGGGTCAGCAGGGTAACCACTCTGTATAACATTTCATAACGTTCAACTGTAGAGTTCATGGTTTCTGGCCACTTTGCTGTACCTCT
>NW_006281995.1:145471-150825 GCF_000327345.1 Myotis davidii | reverse complement strand
CTCCCGGGTGGCAGAGGGCAGGCCCAATCCCTAGGTGCAGCCCCTGGTCGGGCTCAGAGCAGGGCCGATTGGGGAGTTGGGGTGCCTTCCCCTGTCATGCACAGAGCAGGGCAGATTGGGAGGTTGTGATGCCACCCTCAGTCATGCTCAGGGTAGAGCTGATTGGGAGGCAACATATATATGTTGGCCATTTGTAAAATAAGAACCTTGAGATAGAAATATCCTGGATTATCCCAGTGGGCATGATATAAGTGAAGGAGCCCATTATAAGAAAGCAGCAGGGGATCATAATGAGTAGTAGGAGATATGACCAAGGAAGCAAGAGATAGACTGATGTGAGATAGGAGCCATGAGCCAAGGAATTCTAATCTTTTAGAAGCTGAAAAGGCAAGGAAACAGATGTTTTCCTTAGAGCTTCTATAAGGATCCATACCTGTCAATACCTTGATTTTAGCACTCTGAGACTCATTTCAGATGTTTAACCTCAAGAACGATTAAAAAAATGATTTGTGTTGTTTTAAGTCATTAAGTTTATGCTAGTGTATTAAAGCAGTAATAGGAAACTAATATAACTTCTTACTGTTTAAAATTTGTTATTATAAAACTAGAGGCCCGGTGCATGAATTTGTGCATGGGTGGGGTCCCTCTGCCTGGCCTGTGATCGAGACCTATCGGGGGGCCAGCCAGCTAGGGGGATGGACTATGGGAGGTTGGATGGCCAGCAGGGGGGGAAGGGCCACAGGACGTTGGCTGGCTGGGAGGAGGGGCCACAGGAGGTTGGCTGGCTAGGGGGAGGGGCTGCGGGAGGTTGCATGGCCCCCCATCAGAGCCGACTGGGGGGACTGGCTGCCCGAGGGGTGGGTGTTGTGGGAGGTTGGCTGTGGGAGCGCACTGAAACATTAAGGGACAGCTCCTGCATTGAGCGTCTGCCCCCAGTGGTCAGTGTGCATTATAGCGACTGGTCGACTGGTCATTCCAGTAGTTCTGGTCGTTCTGGTTGTTTGGTCCTAATGATCGCTTAAGCTTTTGTGTATACAGATTTAAAATTACATCTGTGGTTCACATGCTATTCCTATTAGACAGTTCTGGCCTGCATATTATTTTTATTGTATTGTAATAACATTTTATTTTTCATAGGTTAATTAAATATTTCAGTGTAAATATTTCACTTACTCTTTCCATGAGAAAATTTTCTTAATAGGTTTTAATCAATTGGTGATATTCAAATGCTTTGAATTTTTCTAGGTGATGTTAGGGCTAAAGAAATATTGGACATACTCTAGTTCATGATGTGAAAAGAGAAGGACATATAGGAATTCATAAAACACAAACATAAGGAGGCTGATTGGTCATAGGCTTCATGAGGAATATAGATTTGAGATGAGGCTTCAGTGATGGATTAATCTTCAATGGTGGATGGTGATTTTGAATAAGAACAGATCATGGAGCATGAAGAGTACACTGAATAGAAGTATAAAGGAGGCAGAAAGTTAAAACACCATAGGTAAAACTAAAAAAAATATATATTTAATTTTCTTGTTTATTATAACTAACCTGAAGTTGTTATCAAACTGTACTCTTCTGGGTAAAAGGGCTGATGCATGGGTGTTGCATGAAAAACACAGAAACTAGTTAAATATTTTCAGTATTCTATTGACATTTTTAGACAAATTTTGGGAGAAAAATATCAACAAATGAAATTTTCACTACAGTGGACAAGGTTTTGGATAAATTAAAATAGAAAATGAATTTAAATGAAAAGATGCCTACAATGGTAGAGTGCTGAAACCCAAGATCAAGAGAATAGCTAGATGAGATAGGAAATGGGGAGCTAAGGAAGGTTTTTGAGGAGGGCAATGATATGATAAAAGGTGTTTAGGAAGATTCTTATAAAAATATTTTTCATGCTGGTTTAAAGAAATTGGATGCTAAAGTGAAAAAACAATGAGCAAAGATATGTTAAAGGGTAAGGGTGTTAGATAAGCTAACCTAGAGAAACCCAAACCACCTTAAGCTTCTCTGTGTGTGTTTTTTTAAGGAGAGCTTTAGTGTAGCATTTTAAAAGTTATTAAAATGACCTGACGAGGTTCTATTATTAATATTACAGTTGTAACCATACTTTAAAATAATTTCTTATATTTCTAGGGGTGCGTAATAGTATAGAATAAAGGGTACTAGCTGTGGAATAAATATGGTTTGAACCAAACCCTGCCTCTTACCTGGAAGTTACATCTCTTCTGTTAGCTTTCATTTCCTCTCCTAAAAATGGGGTCATTAATCCTTTCACAAAATGTTACCTTGGTGATTAAAGGAGAAATAATATATTTAAATATTCAGCCTAGCACAATAAGGTTCAAGAGAGTGTACGAGTATTTTATTCATTTAAGTCCCATGAATCCAATTACACAGTCTCTGCAAAAACAGAGAGAGGATTTTCCCTGTTTCAGTTTAAAATCATCGCCACTATCCCAGGAGAGGCCATAACTAAATGCAAAGGGAATCAAAAGGAAATAATTCTTTTTTTAAAATTTTTTATTAAGTTGTTACATATGTGTCCTTATTCCCACATTACCCGCCCCACACACACACACACACACTCATGCCCTCACCCCCTGTTGTCTGTGTCCATTGGTTAAGCCTATATGCTAGCATATAAGTCTTTTGGTTGATCTCTCCCCTTTACCCCCACCTTCGCCTACCTTTTCTCTGAGCTTGATGGTCTGATTGATGCTTCTCTGTCTCTGAATCTGTTTTTGTTCATCAGTTTATGTAGTTAATTATATTCCACAAATGAGTGAGATCATGTGATATTTATCTTTCTCTGACTGGCTTATTTCACTTAGAATAATGCTCTCCAGTTCCATCCATGCTGTTGCAAATGGTAAGAACTCCTTCTTTTTTACTGCATCGTAGTATTCCATTGTGTAGATGTACCAAAGGTTTCTAATCCATTCTTCCGTTGATGGACACTTAGGCTGTTTCCAAATCTTAGCTATGGTGCATAGTACTGCTATGAACATAGAGGTGCATATATCTTTTCTAATTGGTGTTTCTGGTTTCTTGGGATATATTCCTAGAAGTGGGATCACTGGATCAAATGGGAGTTCCATTTTTAGTTTTTTTGAGGAAACTCCATACTGTTCTCCACAGTGGCTGCACCAGTCTGCATTTCCACCAGCAGTGCATGAGGGTTCCTTTTTCTCCACATCCTCGCCAGCACTTGTTGTTTGTTGATTTGGTGATGATAGTCATTTTGACAGGTGTGAGATGATACCTCATTGTTGTTTTGATTTGCATCTCTCGGGTGATTAATGACTTTGAACATGTTTTCTTATGTCTTTTGGCCTTTCTTCTGACTTTTTTGGAAAGTATCTATTTAGGTCCATTGCCCAATTTTTGATTGGGTTGTTTATCTTCCTTTGGTCAAGTTGTATGAGTTCCCTGTAAATGTTGGAGATTAAACCCTTATCGGTGATAACATTTGCAAATATGTTCTCCTATGCAGTGGGCTTTCTTGTTATTTTGTTGATGGTTTCCTTTGCTGTGCAAAAGCTTTTTATTTTGATGTAGTCCCATTTGTTTATTTTCTCTTTAGTTTCCAATGCCCTAAGAGATATATCGGTGAAGAAATTTCATTGGCATATGTCTGAAATTTTGTTGCCTTTGGATTCCTCTAGTATTTTTATGCTTTACTGTCCTACATTTAAGTCCTTTATCCATTTTGAGTTTATTTTTGTGTATGGTGTAAGTTGGTGGTCTAGTTTCATTTTTTTTGCATGTATCTGTCCAATTTTCCCAACACCATCTATTGAAAAGGCTGTCTTGACTCCGTGATATGTTCATGCCTCCTTTGTCGAATATTAATTGAGCATAGTGCTTTGGGTTGATTTCTGGGTCACAAGCAAATTCTTTGAAAATTCAAGAAGATTGAAATCATATAAAACATTTTCTCAGACCACAATGGCATAATATTAGAAATAAACTACAATAAAAACAACCCAAAAAATTCAAACACTTGAAAGCTGAGAAGCATGTTATTAAACAATGATTGGGTTACCAAAGAGATCAAAGAAGAAATTAAAAACATCCTGGAAACTAATTACAATAAAAACACAACAATCCAAAATCTAGGGGATACAATGAAAGCAGTCCTAAGAGGAAAGTTTATAGCTCTACAGGCCTGCCTCAAAAAACAAGAAAAAATGGTAATAAATCAGCTAACTCTACAACTCAAAGAATTAGAAAGAGAGCAACAAGAAAAGCCTACAGTATCCAGAAGTAAGGAGATAATAAAGATTAGAAGAGAAATGAATTATATAGAGACCAAAAAAACAATACAGAAGATCAATGAAACGAAGAACTGGTTCTTTGAATGGATAAACAAGATTAATAAACCTATAGCCAGGCTCACAAAGAAGCAAAGATAGAGGACCCAAATAAACAAAATCAGAAATGAAAGAGGCCAAATAACAATAGACCCCACAGAAATACAAAGGATTGTTAAAAAATACCATGGACAACTCTATTCTAACAAACTAGACAACGTGGAGGAAATGGACATATTCCTAGAAAAATACAGCATTCCAAAACTCAATCAGGAAGATTCTAAAAATCTCAATAGGCTGATAGCTATGGAAGAAATTGAAGCAGTCATCAAAAAGCTTCCAGCAAACAAAAGCCCGGGGCCAGACAGCTTCCCAGGGGAGTTATACCAAACATTCAAGGAAGAACTAAAACTTATCCACCTCAGATTATTCCAAAAAATTCAAGAGGAAGGAACACTTCCAAGCACATTGTATGAAGCCAGCATCACCCTAATATGAAAAACCAGATAAAGACAACACAATGAAAGATAATTACAGGCCAATATCCCTCATGAACATAGATGCCAAAATCCACAACATAATCTTAGCAAATCGGATCCAGCAGTACATCAGAAAGATCATACACCATGACCCAGTAAGATTTATCAGATTTATCCCAGGGATGCAAGGATGGTACAATGTCCACAAATCAATATATGTGATACATCTCATAAACAAATTGAGAGATGAAAATCATGTAGTCATATCAATTGACCCAGAAAAAGCATTTGACAAAATTCAACACCCTTTCTTGATAAAAATACTCATCAAGGTGGGAATAGAAGGATCATACCTCAACATAATAGAAGCCATATATGACAAACCCACAGCCAATATCATACTCAATGGACAAAAACTAAAACCATTTCCCCTAAGAACAGGAATAAGACAGGGATGCCCACTCTCACCACTCCTGTTTGACATAGTATTGGAAGTGTTAGCCATTGCAATTAGGCAAGAAGAAGAACTAAAAGACATCCAAATTGAAAA
>NW_006281995.1:144101-145307 GCF_000327345.1 Myotis davidii | reverse complement strand
AATAAGAAGTAAAACTGTCCTTATTTGCAGATGACATGATACTATACATTGAAAACCCCAGATTCCATCAAAAACTACTAGACTTAATATGTGAATTTGGCAATGTAGCAGGATACAAAATTAACACCAAGAAATGCATGGCCTTTTTATACACCAATAATAAACTCATAGAAAGAGAAATGAAAAAAAAAATCCCGTTTACCATTGCACCAAAAAAAAATTAAGATATCTAGGAATAAACTTAACTGAGGAGGTAAAAGACCTATACGCAGAAAACTACAGGACACTGAAAAAGGAGATAGAGATAGACATAAACAGATGGAAGAACATACCGTGTTCATGGATTGGTAGAATCAACGTCATCAAGAAGTCCATACTACCCAAAGCAATCTATACATTCAATGCATTCCCCATTAAAACACCAATGGCCTATTTCACAGACCTAAAAGAAACTTCCCAAAAATTCATCTGGAATAAAAAAAAACCCGCATAGCTGCAGCAATACTGAAAAAGAAGAACAAAGTAGGTGGGATTTCAATACCAGATATCAAGCTGTATTACAAAGTCATTGTTCTCAAAACTGCCTGATACCTGCACAACAGCAGACATATAGATCAATGGATTAGAACAGAGGATCCAGAAAAAGGAAATAATTCTTGGCTTTGATTTTATAAGGATACTAGAGGCCCAGTGCACAAAAATTTGTGCAATCGGGGGGAAGGGGGAGTCCCTCAGCCCGGCCTGTGCCCTCTTGCAGTCTGGGACCCCTCGGGAGATAATGACCTGCTGGCTTAGGCCTGCTCCCGGGTGGCAGAGGGCAGGCCCAATCCCTAGGTGCAGCCCCTGGTTGGGCTCAGAGCAGGGCTGATTGGGAAGTTGGGGTGCTGCCCCTGTCATGCACAGAGCAGGGGGGGATCGGGAGGTTGCGATGCCACTCTCAGTCACACTCAGCGTAGGGCTGATTGGGGGGTTGGGGCACCACCCCCTGTCACATTCAAGGCAGGGTTGATGGGCAGGTTGCGGCGCCACCCCCTGTCACGCACAGAGCAGAGCCGATCAGGGGGTTGGGGTGCCACACCCTGTCACACACAGAGCCGCAGGGTAATCAGGGGGTTGGGGAGCTTCCCCCATATCAGGCACAGAGCAGGGCTGATCAGGAGGTTGGGGCGCCTTCCCCTGTCATGAAAAGAGCAGGGTGGATAGGGA
>NW_006281995.1:139288-143832 GCF_000327345.1 Myotis davidii | reverse complement strand
GTGCCGGGCGAGTCTGGGTGAGCGGCTGAGGGCTGTTTTCAGGCTGGCGGGTGACTGATGCTCCCAACTGCTCCTTTGTTTCTTTTTAATTCTGGGCTAGCTTTAGCTCTGAAGCTCCAGCTCTTAGGCCTCCGCTGCTGAAAGCAGGTTTCTAGGCTTTGTTTACCTTCTGTATTTGAAACAATGTTGCAATCCTGCTAGCTGAAGCCCGGTGACTAAAGCAGGTTTCTGGGGTTTCTTTTAGCTTCTACATTTGTAACATAGTTGCTTAGAGTTGCAGCTCAGAGGCCTGCAGCGGCTGGCGAGGCACGTTGGAGTCCTCCGTTACTGAAGCAAGCAAGCCTCATGTTCGCTTTAAGCTGCCTGGCTGCCAGCCGCCATCTTGGCTGGCAGTTAATTTGCATGTCGCCCTGATTAGCCAATGGAAAGGGTAGCGGTGGTACGCTAATTACCATGTTTCTCTTTTATTAGATAGGATAATCTCCAGAGGTTTAAGAGGAACACGAATTTTGACTACCAGATTTTTGTCTTACTTTTTGACTTTAGAACCCAATCCCGTTTAAATGTAACTTCAGTGTAGATTTTGTACAAGTTCAATTTCAAGTGTTTTCTAGACACACTCAAGAAAATATTTTAAACCCTATTAGAATCAATATCAATATAGTCTCTGCATATGACTAAATTTGTTAATCAGTACACTGTATTCCAATATCCCCCAATGTTGGTGATGAAGATGTGACTTAGATAGCATCTTGCAGTGTCTAATTAATGAGAAGTCATCCTATAGATGAGCAGGGCTGTGTTTCCTGCTATTCTTTTGTTACAAAGGCTGTGATCATTATGTGACTTATTATGTTGAATTGAACTAGGAAGATCCCCACCCCAAAAGGTGAATAACTGCCTCACATTTGCCAGCAAATTCTTTATGATTTGGAATAAAATGGTCCTTTTTGGGGCAGATATACTGTTATATTATCTGATGTAGTCATTTTATTTCTTTTCATACTTTTTGTTGTGTTCTGTATGTACATAATATATGTATCTCTTGATTTGCTTTGTTAGAGGCTGTAAATGAACGTCCCAAAACCATCTTGAAAATTATGTAGTAAAACAAGAGTTGGAAACATTATTTTCTCCTTATTATCATTGCTGCTTTTAGGTGAATGAATTTACACTTCTTACTAACTGCAAAAAAAGCCATTAAAAATTTGTTCCAAGCTAAAAGGTTTCCATACATAGGGAATTATATCACTTGCTTTATCCCCCGCCCCCCTTAGCAGAGACAGGCATGGTTATAATAGCCAAATCAAAGAACATTTGTTAGAATGATTTGTAATCAGTACTGTTGTTGTCCATGGAAGTTGTGAATAGGTTTACACTCTTAAAACCTTGTACCTGGGTTTGCTACCAATTTAAGCACAATTATTATAATGTTAACATTATATTAAAATAATGAATAAATACCATATTAGTAAGTTGTTCAACTGTGAATATAATGTGGTGATGAAAAATGCAATTTGAATAACAAATATCAAACACAAATAGTAGAAAAGAAAGAAAAGAAGAAAATACATGAAGTTTAGTGATGAACTGGAACAACTTACAGTAAAGATGAAAGAGTATTAGAAATAAGTCATATTATGATATGACATTTTCCCTCTGAACTGCACAGTTTCCTGGTAGAAAATCAGGTAAAGGTATCTTTATCATCTAATTTTAGCACATTTCTTGAATACTAAAATAATGAAAAAGTTTACAAACCAATGTATTTCTAATTGTGATGAATTTATGCTGCATAAGAAAATATTTAACTTGGTTTTTCAGGCAACTGGTCTATTTTTACAGTTTCAAACATTGCCCTGATGTAAATTATTGAGGATAAACAAAACATTTTCATGGAACTTTAGAATTTACAAAATGCTTTCATCTAAATTCTTATTTTATCTTAGCAATAATCTTGTGAGGTTATGGGTGAGGTGGTCAGAGCCATTGCTTTCCAGGGGATAATGCAAAATTGATTTATCACCATATATTCTCTTTCTCTGCCAAGTTGAGCCGCTCTTTTTTCTAAAAGATGATACTTTCCTGGAAATGAACATTCATCCTATTGGGACACTTACTGCCTTAGATTACTTCTCAGTGAGCAGTAGCCTTGACACATACCTTTCTCTTAAAATACAATATAAGAAATAAGACCTGTAGATTAGGTCTGCAGAAAGAGCTGAGTAACACAGAAACAAGAAATATTCCAGTTGTGTTGATTTTTGGCAAGAAGTGGGTTATGTTTACATGCAAGGAAATATCTAAATTAATACCTTGTTGTTTTCAGATATTATGGATCCAATGAATTTAGGAATGGTAGGGAGAGAAAAAATACAGTATCTTCAATCTTTCACAAAATGTGTTTACTCTATAATTTAAATGTTTTTAAAATTAAGTTCTACGGTAAGAAAATTAGCAGTAGTTTAAAATTAGAGTAAGGGCTATGTTGCTCTGACTGGATATATTTTTTTTCTTTCTCATGAAATTGAAATGCTGACCACAATACTCACACTCTAAAAAAATAAAACTGAGAGGACATTAATTGATTGGGTTGCATAAAGATTAGTGTGTGGGGGAAGGAATGGTTTGAAATTCATTTTGGTTTAGGTAAGCAATTTTGGTTATCTTAAATTTCAGTTGTGGGCATAATTGTTGTTATTTTTACCTCCAATTTCATTTGGAATCAGGAAATGTTGAAATAAGTAGTTGTATAATCCCACACGTACATGCATTTCAATTAATTACAAAAACAAAGCAATTTTTTATTAATCTTAAAAGTGGGAATTAATATTCTAGTTTTTTTCAAAACTAATTTCATAGCATTATAGAGAAAAATAATAATTCAGGCACAACAAGTAATCATATTTACAAAAATGTAAATAGTGTTATTTTTCCTATTATAAAAATAATATAGTTTATGATTACTTCAAGAAATATTAAATAAGTATAAAGAAGGTAAGTACATAAAAGTATAAAGAGAAAAGTAAATTACCAATAATCCCACAGCATAGAAATAACTTTTAGTAAGATTTTGTTATAATTCTTCCAAATTTTCTATGACTTCTACATTTTGCAATTTTCTTGTTGAACAATAACCTTTAATATTCACAATGCAGTGCAGGGCAAAAGAAATGGAAACTAAAGAAGCAGAGGGAGGACAGAAGATGTAGCAACATTTAAAGCCAAGACAAGTTTTATGCTATAAATCTAGCAAGAGTTTAAAAGCAGTTGAAGGTATGGTACCATCTGCTCTTATTCCAGAATGTATAAAGATAAGAAACAGAAACCTTTATATTCTATACTAATAAAAGCCTAGGTGGCCCTCTTACCCTCCTGCGATGCCCTCACATCACCACAAGATGGCTGCTCCATGTCATCACAAGATGGCGGCCCCTGAGGGGTCCAGATTGGAGAGGGTGCAGGATAGGCTGAGGGACACCCCCCCCCAGTGCACAAATTTCATGCACCTGGCCTCTAGTGTGAATATAACATGCCTAAGTGCATTTAAAACTTAAGTTAAAGAAAAGCACAAAATTTTAAAGAGGTATGGAAGAAGGATATAGTGGTATATCACTGAGTATTTTTAAATTTATAAATCTCAGGCCTAGTAAATTGTTACCTAATTTTACTTTCCAACAAAATACTCAAGCTTAGAGTTCATCAGCATATCCAGGTGAAAGCACGTCTTTCACAAGACAGAAAATAATCTCCAACCTTATCATAAACTCCTAAACAAGGGTTTAAGTAGACTAAAGGCCCAGGGCATAAAAATACTTGCATTGGGGGTGGGGTCCCTGAGCTCGGCCTGCACCCTCTCACAGTCCAGGAGCCTTAAGGGATATCCTCCTCTGCAGGAGGCAACTGGGCTGATCAGGGGAAGGTGCTACCCCCATCACCCTGCTGCTGCCGCCACTGCAGCTTCTTAGTGCTGGCCCTCGCTTCTTAGTGCTGGCCCTGCCCCCCACCCACTGGTGGGTGGGGGGCAATCTGGGGCCAGGTCACCTCTGGGAGGGGCTGTGGGAGGTTGAGGCACAGCAGGTTACACCCTCTTCAGCCTCTGTAGAGGCATGGCGCCTGAACTGGGCCCACGCTGCTGCCTCTGTGGCTGCCTCTGGGAAACTGGCAGCACTGGGACCAGGCTGCACCATGGCCTGTCCGGTGCCACTTCACATGGGCACCACCACCTGCTCGTACAGGCACCACCCTACACCTCTGCAAAAGGGGCCTTGGCGCTGGACCGTCAGTGTTGAACTGACCCGTGTCTCTTGTATGGCACTGGACCGGCCCGCCTCTCCTGCGTGGTACTGGACCTACCGCCTCTTCTGTGTGGCACTGCCCACCTCACCTACATGGTGCCTGCCCTAGGCCCTTGCAGCCATTGTGGCTTTGTCTGGATGGACGACTGGAAGACATCAGCCCTAATTAGCATATTATGCTTTTATTAGTATAGATTAGAGGCCAGGTGCACAAAAATTTGTGCACTCAGGGGGTGGGAGGGGTCC
>NW_006281995.1:115095-138976 GCF_000327345.1 Myotis davidii | reverse complement strand
CGAAGGGTGTCCCACTGGGGTGTGGGCTCAGCCTGGGTGAGGGGCTGAGGGCCATTTTCAGTCTGGTCACAGGGAGGGGGGTACTGCTGGGGTGCCTGGCCAACGTTGGTGAGTGGCTAATGGCTGTTTTCAGGCTGGCCACAGTGCCTTCAGGGTAGGGGTCCCCCTGGGGTGCCTGGCCAGCATGGGTGAGGGGCTAAGGGCCGTTTTCAGGCTGGCAGGTGACTGAAGCTCCCAACCTCTTTTTTTTTCTTTTAAATTCTGGGATTTATTTACCTTCTATAGCTGTCACTGGAGCTGAGATCCGGCTCCAGCTCTGAGGCCCGGCTCCAGCTCTGCAGCCATGGCTGGCTGAAAGCAGGTATCTGGGGTTTGTTTAGCTTCTATATTTGAAACATTGTTGCTTCCGGAGCTCAGAGCTGGGCCACGGCAGGTGGGGAACCTTGGCTTCCTCCACCACTGGAGCAAGCAAGCCTCCTGTTCGCTTCAGCTGCATGGCAGCCGGACGCCATCTTTGTTGGCAGTTAATTTGCATATCCTGCTGATTAGCCAATGGGAAGCATAGCGGAGGTATGATCAATTACCATGTTTGTCTATTATTAGATTGGATTATTAGTATAGATGGTTTATTCTTAGACATTTCCTTTTCTCTATTGTAGTCACCCAGTCCTTTCTTATATATAACTAGAGGCCCGGTGCACAAAAATTTGTGCACTTGGGAGGATTCCTCAACCCAGCCTGTGGCCTCTTGCAGTCTGGGACCCCTCAGGGAATGACCACCTGCTGGCTTAGGCCCGCTCCCTGGGGGATTGGGCCTAATCTGGAAGTCAGATATCCCTCTGGCAGCCCAGGAGCCCTCGGGGAATGTCCTCTTCCCAGCGGGGAGCAGGGCTAGCTGCAGTTGGACAGCCATAGTGCTGCTGAGGAGGGGGGAGAAGCTCCCACCACCACCACCACCGCTGTACTGGCAGCCATCATCCTGGCTTGTGGCCGAGCAGAGCTCCCACTGTGGGAGCATACTGACCACCAGGGTGCAGTTCCTGCATTGGGCATCTGTCCTCTGGTGGTCATTGTGTGTCATAGTGGCCAGTGATTCCCAGTCATTCTGCTGTTAGGTAATTTGCATATTACTCTTTTATTATATAAGATAGAATCCTGGTGCATGGGTGAGGGCTGGCTGATTTGCCTGAAGGGTGTCCCAGATCAGGGTGGGGGTCCTGCTTGGGTGCCTGGCCAGACTGGGTGAGGGGCTGATGGCTGTTTGCAGATGGTCACACCCCCTTCAGGGTGGGGGTCCCCACTGGAGTGCCTGGCTGGCCTGGGTGAGGGGCTGAGGGCTATTTGCAGGCTGGCCAAGCCTCCCAGCAGGGACCCTTACCCCATGAGGGTGTGGCCAGCCTGGGTGAGGGGCTGATGGCATTTTACAGGCTGGCCACAGCCCCCAGACACCCAAGCTCCCAGTGGAGGCTGGATGAAAGCAGGTATCTGGGATTTATTTAGCTTCTATAATTGAAACTTTGTTGCCTTTTGCGGAGGCCACAGCCAGCCATCACCGGGACAACCAAGCTTCCTGCTTGCTCCAACTCCATGGCTGCTGGCCGCCATCTTGGTTGGGTTAATTTGCATATAGTCACTCTGATTAGCTGGGGGACATGCCTTGGGCATAGTGAAGGTACAGTCAAGTAGCATCATTTTATTTTATCAGTGTAGATGGGTTCTATCATGTTATGGCATTGTCTCATTTGCTAACCCTCAATCACCAGAGTGCCCACTGTGTTCCTGCTCCAGTTGTCTTTATCCACTTCTCCTTCAGGCATATTAGCAAGTGGACTAACTTTGACCACTGAATGGGGGCACATTAATTTTGTGAGTTGAACACATTGACTATCTAGCCTCTGCACCTTCTACAAAGAATGGAATTTTGTGTATTCTAGAGGAGAATAATAGCATAGTGTGGTTACATAGCTGTTTCCATCTGTGGTTTTCCAACTGAGCAGATCATTGACTGATACAGAGTATGAGGTCAAATATTGATCTTCTAGGATTACAGGTTATAACAAAGGCTGGATGTACTGCCACAAAAACAAACTAAACAAACAATAAAAGAGCTTCAGGCGATGGTAGGATGTGGTAGCTAGTTTTATAATCAGAGTCAATTTACAGTGTAGAACGTCATAGAACTCTATCAGTCAATGGTCAGAATCTGCCCAAAAGTCTTTAAACTTAATTTATAACCTGGGATTGTGGAAGAAGATAGCCTTATTTATATATATAGCAATTCCATGACTCAAATGTAGCTAAATTAATATTATACATGCAAATGGTAATAATAAAAGGAAAAATCACCTTTCTATTATTAGGAAGGCATCTTTTATCACTGACATATGCTCAGCTATGTAGATAAACCAAGAGATCAATATCAAAGCCACTGGTTCTAAAGAGAAAATTGATCAAAGTTGTTGAATACAAGATCAGCTTACAAAAATCAATAGCTTTCTTCTATGGCAATAATAATAACTAACTAGAAAATATAGTACATAATAACATATTTACAATAGCAAATTAACATATAATAAAATGATGAGTCAGATATTTGTGGGTAAATAATTTGAAGGAATATAAATTGATCACAACTTACCCTCAGATAATAACACATAATATAATTATAGTATAGCTGCAATACTGGACAGAATAGATAAAAAACAGAATTAGAGAATTCAGCAATATACTTGTATATATGGGAATTAATATGTAACACAAACCAATGGGGAGAGAATAATTTATTTAGAAGTTAATATTGGAAAAACTGGTATACTGTATGGGAGGGAAAGTTTGAATCCATTTATTCCATCTTTCACCAAGGTATACTCTTTATGAATAAAAGACCTAAATGTGAAAAAATAAAATTATAAAATCAATAGAAGAAAATGCCCTATTTTCTATAAATACCTTATTCTTCTATAAAAAAACATCTTTTTATAGAAGCTTACCAGAGTACAAATCATAAAAAAAGAAAAAAAACTAGTTGACTTAAATTAAAGATCTTTGGTTAAAGCAAGACGTCTTAAACAAAAGTAGATAGGAAAATGATAGTAATACTGTATAAAAACACCAACAGGTAAATACATAAAAAATACAAAGAATTGTCTGCAAAGAACAAATTCAGTCCAAAAATTGGCAAAAGTTATGAATTGGCAATTCATAACTAAATGGATAACAAGAATATAAAAAGATGTTTTAATTCAACAGTAACAAAAAAGGAGACATTTGTAATATTTTCAACAATAAAATAAAATAAATTTAAAGATATACAAATTATAATAATGGCAAAATGCCACATTGCAACTATCAAATTGTAAAACTTAAAAAAAATTAAATAAGATTAAGGATTTTTAAGTACAGAAATAAGTATCTTCCTATATCACTGGTTCAATTGTTCTAGAGTACAATCTGGATAGATTTAGTGATATTGCAACAATCTGCAATCTGCAATCCCATTAATGGGTATATACTTTTGCATAGATCCTTAAAGGGACACATAGGAATATGTTCAGCCCAAAATGGCTTTTGCGGAAAAAAAAAAAAATAGAGGCAAATTCAGTTATCTCTGACTACAGGAATAAATAAGTAAATAAAGATGAATGAATACTATAAAATACTACAGAGTCATTAAAAGCCATTAACTACATATACAGAGAACCATATACAGTATATTGCTGTAAAACGATGCTGAGATAAGGTTCAAGAATAGAATCTTTAAAAATATGCCATTTATATCAATTAATCTCTGTATTTTATAAGGTTGAATATATGTCTTAGGATATATAACAAATATTGGGGTAAGTGCAATGGGAAAAGGAGGTAGTAATAATATTAGGTATACACTAAAAAATTAAAATTAAAAAAGATGAATTGGGCAGGAATTTTTTGGGATAATGAGCTAAGAATAGAGGAGTATGATAAACTTAATTTTCTAGTTGAGGTGCAATGTCTATACTAATAAAAGGATAATATTCTACTTAGACCAGATAGACCAAAGGTCTTCTGGATGTCCTTCTGGATGTCTTTCCAGACAAAGCCATGGTGGCAGGGGCCGGGGCAGAGGCAGTTAAGGGTGATCAGGTCAGTGGGGAGAGCAGTTAGAAGTGATCAGGCTGGCAAGGGAAAGTGGTTAGGGGCTATCAGACAGCCAGGCAGAGGTGGTTAGGGGTAATCAGTCAGGCAGGGGAGCAGTTAGGGGCATCAGGCAGGCAGGCAGGCAAGCAGTTAGGAGCCAGCTGTCTTGGCTAATGAGAGGGATGTCTGACTGTGGGATCAGGCCTAAACCAGCAGTCAGACATTCCCCAAGGGTCCCGGATTGGAGAGGGTGCAGGCTGGGCTGAGGGAACCCTACTGTGCATGAATTTCATGCATTGGACCTCTAGTCTATAAAATAAAAGCCTAAGCGACCATTATACTGGAACAACCAGATGACCGGTTGCTATGATGCTCACTGACCACCAGGGGGCAGACGCTCAATGCAGGAGCTGCCCAAGTGGTCAGTGTGCTCCCACAGAGGGAGCGCCACTCAGCCAGAAGCGGGGCTCACGGCTGGTGAATGCAGCTCCCATGGCGGGATCCTCTCCCAACTCCACAGCAGCAGGCGCAGTGGGCTGGGATGAGTGCAAGTTTTGCAGCGCCCGGCTCCAATTTGAGCTCCTACCTGGCTGCCAGCTGCTTGGTGCACTGCTACATCCCCCGAGAGGTACCAGACTGCGAGAAGGATGTCCAATTAATGGCTTAGGCCCGATCCCCACCTGGCAGTCGGACATCACCTGAGGGGTCCCAGACTGTGAGAGGGTACAGGCTGGACTGAGGGACTCCATCCCCCAGCACATAAATTTTGTGCACCAGGCCTCTAATAATAAAGAATTTGGCTAATCCTTGAACCTGGTTTCTAAAAGGTAACCTTACAATTCTTGGAGTTTCCCAAGTGATAGGAGAGCATATTATTCAGGGCAGGAGCCTGGATAAGTTATACTAATGAGATGACTTAAAATCAAGGCTGGACAAATCAGAAACATCAACCATGTGTTTAAAGGTTAGGACTTTGAGCCTTGTGCAATAGACCTGTCTTCCTGGGGAAGAAGGGGGCTGGAGATGGAGTTAAACTCCATGGCCAATCATTCAATCAATCATGCCTATGTAATGAAATTCTAAATAAACTTTCCTGTTCAGCAATAACTTGTATATTGTCACACACTGATGTACTGGGAGGGTAATGTATTCTTGAGGGTCATGGAGCTTCTTGTTTGGAGCCCTTCCAGATTTGGCTCTAGGCATCACTCCCTTTTCCAGGTTCTGATTTGTATTTTTTCTCTATAATAAAATTGTAAAAATAATAGCCCTTTCCTGAGTTCTGTAAAATATTCTAGGAATTATAGAACCTGAAGAGTTAGTTGAAACTCACAAATTTGTAGCCAGCAGGACAAAAGTGTGGGTGGTGGGAGAGCCCTAAACTTGTGGCTGGTGTCTGAAGTGGGGGCATTCATGTAGATTACTGCAACCTTCACTTGTGAAGTTTTGCCTAACTTGAGTTCTTGGAGTCAAAAGTCATCATAGATGTACACAACAACAATAAAACCACCTAAAATTTAATAGCAAGATATTGATTAAATAAACAGAATACTTTGATTCATTCAGCATTAAGATGATGCATATATAATGTTATAAAAGTATTATTCTTCTTCAGCCTTATTGAGATATTATGAACACAACACATGTGAGTTTGTTGTGTATAACATGATAATTTGATACAAACATTTATTGCCAAATAACTACCACAATAAGGTTAGTTAACATCTCTAGTCCTCATATGGTTACCATTTTTGTTTTGTGGTGATAACATTTTTAAGATTTACTCTGTTAATAATTTTCAAGTACTATCTACACTAATAAAAGAGAAACATGGTAATTGGCGTACGACCGCTACCCTTCCCATTGGCTAATCAGGGCAATATGCAAATTAACTGACAGCCAAGATGGCAGCAGGCAGCCAGGCAGCTTGAAACTAACATGAGGCTTGCTTGCCTCAGTGACGGGGGAAACCAACGTCCCCTGCCTGCGACTGCAGGCATCTGAGCCTGCAGTTTAAGAAACTATGTAACAAATACCGCCGGACTTCAGCCAGCAGGATTGCAACACTGTAAGCAAAGGCCAGAACCCTACTTTCAGCAGCGGAGGCCTAAGAGCTGGAGCCAAGCCTCAAGCTAAAGCTGGCCCAGAATAAAAAAAAAAAAGGAAAAAAGGAGCGGTTGGGAGCTTCAGTCCCCCCCAGCCTGAAAACAGCCATCATCCCCTACCCCAGGCTGGCCAGGCGCCACAGTGGGGACCCCCACCCTGAGCCAGAACACCCTTCAGGGCGAACCAGCCAGCCCCCACCCATGCCCCAGGCCTCTATCTTATATAGTAAAAGGGTAATATGCCTCCCAGCACTGGGATCAGCGGAACTGAGAGGCCTCCTGGCACAGGGATCAGCGGAGCCAGGAGGCCTCCCTGCACTGGGATCAGCATGACAGGGGGCAGCGCCTAAACCCCTTGATCGCTCTGCGGCTCTGTGTGTGACAAGGTGAGGCACCCCAACCCCCGCCCCACCACGGGCCCTGCTCTGTGAGTGACAGGGGGGGGCGCCGCAACCTCCCCATCGACCCTGCCTTGAGTGTGACAGGGAGTGGTGCCCCAACGCCCCAATTGGCCCTACCCTGAGTGTGACTGAGGGTGGCATCACAACCTCCCGATCCGCCCTGCTCAGTGCATGACAGGGGCAGGCGCCCCAACTCCCCAATCGGCCCTGCTCTGAGCCTTACCAGCTGCACCTATGGATTGGGCCTGCCCTCTGCCACCCGGGAGCAGGCCTAAGCCAGCAGGTCGTTATCTCCCGAGGCGTCCCAGACTGCTAGAGGGCACAGGCCGGGCTGAGGGACCCCCTCTCCCCCCCGAGTGCACAAATTTTTGTGAACGTGGCCTCTAGTGTAATATAATATTTTAAATTATAGTCACTATGTATACATTAGATTCCCAGAACTTATTCATCTTATAGCTAGAAGTTTGTACCCTTTGACTAACACCTCTCCATTTTCCCCACTCCTGGTCTCTGGCAACCACCATTTCATTCTTTATTTCTTTAAGTTTGGCTTTTTTAGATTCCACATATAAGTGACATCATACAATATTTTTGTTTCTCTGTTTAACCTATTTCAGTTAGCATGATGGCCTTAAGGTCCATCCATTTTCTTCTTTTTTTGGCTGAATAATATTCCATTTCATATACTAGTACATAACACTTTTTCTTTATTCATTTGTTGATGGACACACATTGTTTTCATGTTTTGGCATTGTAAATAATGGTTCAAGTGTTTATATGTCTTCAAGATAGTGATTTTATTTCTTTCAGATATATATCCAGAAGAATTGCTGAGTCATCTGGTAGTTCCATTTTTTATTTTTTTGAGGAATGTCCCAACTATTATCCACAGTGGATACACCAATTTACAATCCCAACAATAGTGCACAAAGGTTTTTCTTTCTCTCTGTCCTTGCTAACACCCATTGTTTCTTGTCTTTTCAATAATAGCCATTCTAACAGGTGTGAGGGCGATGTCTCACTATGGTTTTGGTTGTAATATTGATCATCTTTTTATGTATTAGCCTATCTTCTTTGGAAAAATGTCTATCCAAGTACTTTGCCCATTTTGTTTTTGTTTAAATATTTTTATTGATTTCAGAGAAAAAAGGGAGAGGGAGAGACAGATAGAAACATCAATGATGGGAGAGAATCATTAATTGGCTGCCTCCTACAAACCTAACACTGGGGATTGAGCCGGCAACCCAGGCAAGTGTCCTGACCGGGACCCGAACTATGCCCTCCTGGTTAATAGGTCATTGTTCAACCACTAAGACACACTGGCTGGGCACTTTGCCCATTTTGTAATCGGATTACTTTTTGCTATTGATCTATATGAGTTCCTTATATATTTTGGATATTAATCCCTTATCAGATAGATAGTTTCCAAATATTTTCTCCTGTCTTGTAGTTGCCTTTTTAAATAAATATGATGATACTTTAAAATGACATTCTAAATATATTGTGACAAAAAATAGGATAAAATATTATTGTTAAGTTTTTTGTAAAAAAAAATACACATGTATCTCTTGGTGATAGGTCATGAAATTATTTTCCCTTCTTTTTTCTATTTTCTGTTTTTTTATTCAATAAATGTAGCATTTTTCTAAGAAGAATAAAATGCAATTCCCTGCATTTTAGAAGTACATTATGATAGGAAAACCTTTCATTATTTTTCCTATTTTGAAACACTTCTCTTCCCATATGCAGAACATTACTAATATAACGTCTCATAAGACCTGGTAGTGAGCTCTGGACTACGCTGATATGTACTTGGTTATAGCTCAGATCCAAATCCTGGCTTGCTTGTCTTTTGTCCAGCATGCCTGAATCCAGACATGTTTCTCAGCAGTTAACATTTTGCTTTTTGCTTTTTCAGGGACCTACTGAGCGCTTAGAGCTCCTGCTTTCTATGTTCTCTGGCAGTGTTGGTGAACATATCTCAAACAGTGTAAAAGAGCATTCAGAAAAAGTGCAATCTATCCATCTCGCCCACCTCCACCCCACCCCAAAGTAAAATATGATCCCAGAGAGTCTCTAGAAATGGAACTACCATGTGACTCAGCATGAAAAGAATAGTATGGACATTCAGGCATACCTTGTGACATCATTCCAAGTGCTGTGGGATCAGGATACAACTTGTTTGTTCTATTATTGGTATACTATTCCCATTTAGACACTTTCAATTGTAGAGAGGAAAAAAAAGGAAAAATTTATGACATAAATATGAAGTCATTTTTCCTCTGTATTTTTTTTACCTTAAATATAAACTTGTCTCTTAAAGAATTATCCTAACTAATAACCATAAGTAGGCTAATTATACCTCTTACTTTGTGAATTATTTTCATTGCCTGATATATTAACATATTTTCACACAGTTTTCATATGATGTTATTCTGTGGTCTTTAAACTATCAGATTTTAAGAATTCTTTAGCAGGTAAGTTTTTTGAATCAAAATGTTGAAAGGATTCTGTATAACTCCTATTATACTGCTTATATAATTTAACTTAATAAGAGAAACATATGTACCTCTTTTTTTTATCTTTAAGATATCACTTTTAAAAGAAATTATGTGAGAATAAAGAGTTTAGAGGAGTGGGCTTGTGCTGTAATTGGGAATTCTGGACCTTATTTTTGGCCTTTGTTTTAACAAATTGTAGCAGGATCACAATTTTTTAAATAATTACCTTGGCACAACTTTCCCATTGGCATTTTGCCTTTTTTGGTTAATAAGCTGAGGATCATATCAGTGAATTAGAAGACAGGGTAGAAAAAAATCACTCAATCAGAGAAACAAAAAGAAAAAACAAAACAAAACAAAACTGAAAAACAGGAGGATAGTTTAAGGTGACTGTTGGACAACATAAAACATAAAAATATTTACAATTTTTTGATAAAAACTCTCAGTAAAGTCGAAATAGAGGAATCATATGTCAACACAGTAAATGCCATATATGACAAACCTACAGCAAACATCATACTTAATGGGCAAAAACCAAAACCATTTCCCCTAAAAACAGGAACAAGACATGAATGCCTGCTTTCACCACTCTTATTCAGCACTAGTGGCCCTTTGCACGAAGATTCGCCCAATAGGCTTTCCTTCCCCTGGCTGCCAGCACTGGTTTTCCTCTGGCACCCGGGACCCAGGCCTTTGGTCCGGCTGCAGCAGTGAGGCTTGGCTTCTCTGCTTTGGTTGCTCCCAGCCTCTCTTTTTTTTTCCAGCTCCTCCAGTGAAGCCCAGGGTGGACTGGAAGCCTGGGTTGCCCCTGGTGACCGAGGTCCCCAGCCCCTCCTTGAAAGGAGCCCAGGCCGGGCAGAAAGCTTGGCTTCCTTCGTCGTCAGGAGCAACCTAAGCCTCCTGCTTGCTCCAGCTCCTTGGCTGCCACTATCTTCAGTTGTCTTCAGTCTTTGCTCTGTGCCTGTGTATGCAAATTAACCGCTATCTTTGTTGCATTAATTTGCATAGTTGCTCTGATTGGCTGGTGGGTGTAGCAGAGTGGCAGAGTGATGGAGTGATGGTTAATTTGCATGTTTTTCTTTTATTAGTGTAAATAGTACTGGAAGTTCTAGCCACAGCACTTAGACAAGAAGAAATAAAAGGCAACCAAATTGGTGGGGGAAAAAAGGACATACATAATACTTTCAACAATAAAGACTTTAAAAATAAAAACAAACAAACAAAAATAAAACCAACTTCACTGCATTTCTGTCTTACTTACTCAAAGAGTTTACTTTTGCATTATGCTTTCTCTCTCTTAAATTATCAATTTCTCCTCACTAAAGGTTAATTCCCATTATTTTGCAAACACTTGGCACTGTCTCCCATTGAACTCACATCTCTTTCCAGTCATGCCCCCTTTCTGCATCCCACTCCCTTTACTAAAAATCTTCTTGAAAAGATTGTCTAAATCCTCTATACTATACTTTATATTCACTCTTAAATATTATTTTATTGTGCAATATAGCACATGTAAAACACTGCAGAAAACATAATGTAGATGAAGTATGTATATTGATAGTTAATAGGTGATCACCCCATAATCATCACCTAAGTTAAAAATAAGGACATGGCCACATCCCAACAGTTTCTTGTCATGCTCCTTTTCCTTCTCCCAAGACATAACAATTACCTTAACTTTTATAGTAATTGTTATCTTGCATTATATATATATACAGTTTGACTATCAATGTAGGCACCTATGAATGCTATTTTGTTTTGCTTAGTTTTAAACATGTAATTAATACATGAAATCGCATAGTAGGTTATCTTATGTCTTATTTTTATCTCAATATTATAAGAGCCACCTGTCTTACTGTTTATACTTCTAGTTTTTTTATTTGCATTCCTTTGCATATGACTGTAACACAATTTATTCTACCTAGAAGCTATATACTTCTGTTCATTACTGTGTTTTTTTTAATGCTATTGCATCAATCTTGCTTTTGTCTTCATTATGGCCCCAAATAGCTCTGTTCAAGGTATCAGGTTGCCAAAGTCAATGGGTAATTTCTGTCCTTATTGTACTGAATCTTATTGGCTTCATTTGACATAATTTATCAGCTTCCTTTTTGGAGCAGTTTCTTCTTTTGGCTTCAGGGATTTAATTCCATCAGTTTTTCTTCTATCCTTATGGCTGTTTCTTATCAGTGCCTTTGCAGGCTTCTCCTCATAATAAAAATTTTAAGTGCTGGAATGCACCAGGTTCAGTCCTTGGATATTTTTTCTTTTATTCATACTCATACTTAATCTCACACAATCTATGGCTTTAAATATCATCCATATGACCTCTCCCAAATTTATTTCTCCAGCCTGAGTCTCTCACCTAAATATCTGACTCTGCTAATTAAATGATTCCACTATAGAAAACACCTAAAATCGAACTCTCTATTCTTCCTCTCCCCCTTATCCTGCTTCATTCTCAACTCAGAAATAGTAACTACATTCTTCTTTTGAATGCTTAGATAATATCCATGTTATCGTCCTTGACTTTTGTCTTTCTCTTACTCATGTTAAAATGTAATTTTCCAAATTAAAAGGCATGGCTCTCATGCAAGTATAAAATGAATGTGTGTCAAAGATATATATGAGGAAACCAGTAAGAAGTATTTATAAGCAAGTTAAATGAGAAATATTAGGGAATATTGGTGAGTTAGATATAAGATTGATTAATATCTCACAGAGCAACAAACTATAACTTCTAAGTCTATGTTTTCCACTAGAAAAATATTATTTCAGTCCTACGGAACAGAAGTCTACAAGTTAACATGTAACTTCACTGTGCCTGGGATCTTGAATCTAGACAGAATCTACACATTTACATAACATTTAGGTGGTACTTTGCTCCCATAAAACATTGAAATCACATCTACTTATTTACTTATTTCAAAATTTTACATAACTTTTTCTTAACACTTAACATACAATCCATCAATAAATGATGCTGACTCTAAAAATATTTTCAAGATTCAAACATTTCTTACCATTGTCTTAGCTACCAACCTGGTCCAGCTCATAATCATCTCTTGCTCAGATATTCACAATTGCTTCCTAACTGGGCTCTCTGTTTCTGCCCTTGTCTTTCTACATTTATTGTTTGTTTGTTTTCCATACTAAAGGCAGAGTGATCCTGATATGTTCAAAACATTCTAAGGGTTTGTCAACTCATAATAAAATTCAGAGGATTTAACTTGGTCTACAACACATGAGCTTCTTTTTCTGGCTAATTTCATCATGTTATCTTTAACTAGTGTTTGGAAGTACTCTGCTGATTACTCAACTGAACAAGAAGTCTGAATTAATTTGTTCACTGCAATTATTTCTGCATTATTTTGGAAAGTTCTTAAATAGCATTACTGTTAATAATTATATAAATGCAGGGCTGAGCAAAAGGAGATATACAGTTGTAAGTATGTGAAACACAAGAGTTTATTCTTATATTAGTTATTAACTACTATATTATTTTCCATGCAAATAACTGTAAACCTACTTTTGCCTACCCCTGTGTAAACAAGTTCCACAAATCATAGATATTTTGTAATCCAATCATTTGAATCCTAGAATTTCTGTGCATGCATATATTTATATATATCATTAACTTGTTATAAAGACCAAACATTTTGTTTGTTTGTTTGTTTTAAATATATTTTTATTGATTTTTTACAGAGAGGAAGGGAGAGGGATAGAGAGTTAGAAACATCGATGAGAGAGAAAGATGGATCAGCTGTGTCCTGCACACGCCCTACTGGGGATATGCCCACAACCAAGGTACATGTCCTTGACTGGAATTGAACCTGGGACCCTTCAGTCCACAGGTCGATGCTCTATCCACTGAGCCAAACCAGTTAGCGCAAGACCAAAAAATTGTTAATGTTAAGTCAAATTATCTGTAAATGATGTAAGAAATATGTTCATTATCTTGCTCCAAATAATTATAAAGCAGGTGCACTTATCATTTTACTGACAGCAAACAGCTCCTAATGTATTCAGTAACCAAGATGATGGTGATATCAGAGAAGTCCATTAAGATCATCGTTCATACCATTCACTTAATACAACAAAGGGAACTTCACCTGGAATCTCCTGTAGATCCCTGTTTATTTAAACAGCAGTTAGTTTAAACACACACACAAAGTCAAACTTCATTATTTCTAGCACACCTCTTTCTAATAAACTGTATTCTCCTGAAATAAACCCTAGCTGATAAAACATTCACATATATTTATATAGCTATTTTTATTTTTTTATTTTTTTGCTGTTGAAATTATTCCCCAGCATCATCAGTGGTTAAAGGCACAGGAGATATGGAAGAGTGGAAGGACATATTTCTGACCAAGGTCCTAAGAAATGGCTGCCACCTTGTCCCTCTGGTTTCAAAAGAAAAAGAAGCTAGTAGATATAAGCAAAGTTGACAAAATTTTGAATTGCTGTAATTGTACCCTTAATCTAGCTGAATAGGACCCACACCTATAAAAACAATCTAAATTGCAAACCAATGGTTACAATCCTATCTAATAATAGACAAACATGGTAATTGACCATACCTTTGCTACGCCTCCCATTGGCTAATCAGCATGATATGCAAATTAATCCAACCAAGATGGTGGCCGGCAGCCACACAGCTGAAGCGAGCAGGAGGCTTGCTTGTTCCAGTGATGGAGGAAGCCAAGGTTCCCCACCTGCCCACGCCTGGCTCTGAGCTCTGAAAGCAACAAAGTTTCAATTACAGAAGGTAAATAAATCCCAGAAAAAGAAAAAAAGAAAAAAAGGAGAGGCTGGGAGCTTCAGTTTCCGGCCAGCCTGAAAATGGCCCTCAGACCCCCACCCAGACTGACCAGGCACCCAAGTGCAGACCCCCAACCCTAAAGGGGGTGTGGCCAGCCTGAAAACAGCCCTCAGCCCCTCATCCAGGCTGGCCAGGCACCTAAGCGGGACCCCCACCCTGATCCAGGACACCCTTCAGGGCAAACCAGCTGGCCCCCACCCGTGCACCAGGCCTCTATCCTATATAGTAAAAGGGTAATATGCAAACTGACCCTAACAGCAGAAAGACTGGGAATGACTGGTCACTATGACACACATTGACCACCAGGGGGCAGACACTCAATGCAGGAGCTGCCCTCTGGTGATCAGTGCACTTCCACAGGGGGAGCTCTGCTCAGCCACAAGCCAGGCTTATGGCTGCCAGTACAGTAGTGGTAGTGGGAGCTTTACTCGCCTCCTCAGCAGTGCTAAGGATGTCTGACTGCAGCTTAGGTCTGCTCCCTGCTGGCAAGTGGACATCCCCTGAGGGCTGCCTGGCTGCCAGAGGGATGTCTGATTGCTATCTTAGGCCCAATCCCCTGGGGAGCAGGCCTAAGCCAGCAGGTGGTCATCCTCTGAGGGGTCCCAGACTGCAAGAGGGTACAGGCAGGGCTGAGGAGTCCCCCCCACCCCAAATGCACAAATTTTTCTGCACCGGGCCTCTAGTAATAAATATAAGAAAGATATTATGTTGATTTTAGCTCATTTCATTTCAACTTCAAATTTCTCTTCTCAGCAGGATCCTGACTACAAATAAGAGGGATCAAACTACAACTAGCTTAAGCAGAAAAGGAAATTTATTGACTCCGTATCTGAAAAGTCCAAGATCAGATCTGATTTCATCCATGGCTAGACCCAGGTACTCAACATGTCCATTGACCCTTGCTTTCTTCCAGACAGACTCTCTTATTAAGGAGCAGGCTAACCAATGTAGACCCATCCATCACCCCAAAGACCCACATTAAGCCAGCTTAACAAGTTCAGCTAAAACGTGTTTTTTTCTTTATTTGATCTGGCAGATAATTCCTGGTGGAGAATCTGATTGGCCTAAATTGAGTTCTGTGCCTCTCTCTATGCAACAGTGAGTACAGGAAAATGGGGCAATCCCTTGTAAACCCCTTGTAAAAAGTTGGAATAAAGAGCCCCACCTGAAAGCAGGGTTTTGTTTACCAAAATAAATGTAAAGGGTTGGTGGGTACCTCATAACTATAGATTCCCTTGCATATTACTGTGAATTTCCCCAACATTTTTTTTCTCACATACTAGTATACTTTTAAATACATAACAGCTACCATCTAGACTCTGAAATATACACATCTTTTCTCTGGTGTTCAAATTCTGCATTTATTCCTAAGATTTGGATTTCTCCAATTTATCTGCATTTGTCCTCTGGTCAGGACATGGGTCCTTTGCTATGGTCAACCATGCTATTATCCAACCCCCCTTTTAGAGTATGTTACCTGTAACACAACATTCATGATACCAGGATTCCTAAGTATCTTTGTCCTCAAAGAATGCCATCACACCTCCATCTTTTATTTTTATTTTTTAAAGTATTACATATGTCTCTTTTTTCCCACCTGGCCACTCCCACCCCTGAGGGCAAACTGCCTCAGTGTCTGTGTTCATTGGTTATGCTAATATGCATGTATACAAGTCCTTTGATCTCTAACCCCCCTTTCCCTGCCTTCTCTCTGAGGTTGGACAGTCTGTTCAGTGCTACCTTGTCTCTGGATTTATTTTAGTTCATCAATTTATGTTGATCATTATATCCTACATATGAGTGAGATCATGTGATATTTATCTTTCACCAACTGGATTATTTCCCTTAGCATAATTCTCTCCAGTTCCATCCAGGCTGTTGCAAATGGTAAAAGTTTCTTATTTTTTATAGCAGCATAGTATGTCATTATGTAGATATACCACCATTTTTTTAAAAAAAAAATAATACATTTTATTGATATTTTACAGAGAGGAATAGAGAGTTAGAAGCATCGATGAGAGAGAAACATCGATCAGCTGCCTCCTGCACACCTCCCACTGGGGACGTGCCCACAACCAATGTATATGCCCAACCAATGCATATGCCCTTGACCAGAATCAAACCTGGGACCCTTCAGTCCGCAGGCCAATGCTCTATCCACTGAGCCAAACCAGTTAGGGCTGTACCACCATTTTTTAATCCACTCATCTGCTGATGAGTACTTGGGCTGTTTCCAAATCTTAGCTATTGTAATTGTGCTGCTATGAGCATAGGGGTGCATGTATCCTTTCTGTTTGGTGTATCTGGTATTTTGGGATATATTCCTAGAAGTGGGAACACAGGGTCAAATGGGAGTTCCATTTTTAGTTTTTTGAGGAAACTCCATACTGTCTTCCACAGTGGCTGCACCAGTCTGCATTCCCACCAGCAGTGCACGAGGGTTCCTTTTTCTCCACATCCTCTCCAGCACTTGTCGTTTGTTGATTTGTTGATGATAGCCAGTCTGACAGGTGTGAGATGGTACCTCATTGTTATTTTCCTTTGCATCTCTTGGATGATTAGTGACTTTGAGCATGTTTTCATATTTCTCTCAGCCTTCTGTATGTCCTCTTTTGAAAAGTGTCTACTTAGGTCCTTTGTCCGTTTTTTGATTGGTTTGTTTATCTTCCTTTTGTTAAGTTGTATGAGTTCCCTGTGAATTTTAGAGATTAAACTCTTATTGGTGGTAACATTGGCAAATATGTTATCCCATGCAGGGGGCTTTCTTGTTGTTTTCTTGATGGTTTCTTTTGCTGTGCAGCACCTTTTTATTTTGATGTAATCCCATTTGTTTATTTTCTCCTTAGTTTCCATTGTCCTAGGAGCTGTATCAGTAAAGCATGCAGTGGGCTCTCTTGTTGTTTTGTTGATGGTTTCTTTTGCTGTGCAGAAGCTTTTTATTCTGATGTAGTCCCATTTGTGTATTTTCTCCTTAGTTTCCATTGTCCTAGGAGCTGTATAAGTAAAGATATTGCTACAATATATGTCTGATATTTTGCTGCCTATGGAGTCTTCTAAGATTTTTATGGTTTCCCATTTACATTTAAGTACCTTTACCATTTAGAGTTTCTTTTTGTGTATGGTATAAGTTGGTGATCTAGTTTCATTTTTTTGCATGTGTCTGACCAAATTTCCCAACACCATTTATTGAAGAGACTGTCTTGTCTCCATTGTATGCTCTTGCCTCCTTTGTCAAATATTAATTGAGCAAAATGGCACGGGTCTATTTCTGCGTTCTCTATTCGGTCCCATTGGTCTCTATATCTAATCTTTTATCAGTTTTGAGAACCACAGCTTTCTAACATAAGTTGATATCTGGTATTGTGATCCCTCCAACTTTGTTCTTCTTTGTCAGGATTGCTGTGGCTATTCAGGGTCTTTTTTTTTTAATTCCACATGAATTTTTGGAGAGTTTGTTCTAGATCTGTGAAATAGGTTATTGTTATTTTAATGTGGATTGCATTAATTCTATAAATTTCTTTGGGTAATATGGACATAATGATGTTGATTTTACCAATTTATGAACAGGGTATATTCTTCCATTTGTTTATGTCTTCCTCTATCTCTTTTTTCAATGTTAAGTTTATTCCTAGGCATCTTAATTTTTTTGGTGCAATGGTAAATGGAATTTTTTTAAATTTCTCTTTCTGTGAGCTTATTATCAGTGTATCAAAAAGCCATAGATTTCTGGGTGTTAATTTTATATCCTGCTGCATTGCCAAATCCATTTATTAAGTCCAGCAGTTTTTTGAATGAGTCTTGGGTGGTTTTCTATGTACAGTACCAAGTCATCTGTGAATAATGACAGTTTTACTTCTTCTTTTCCAATTTGGAAGCCTTTTATTTCTTCTTGTTGTTGCTATAACTAGCACTTCCAGAAATATATTGAGCAGGAGTTGTGAAAGTGTCCATCCCTGTCTTGTTTCTGTTCTTAAGGGAAATGTATATAGTTTTTTGCACATTGAATATGATCTTGGCTGTATGTTTTTCATATATGGTTTTTATTATGTTGAGGTATGATCCCTCTGTTCCCAGTTTGCTGATAATTTTTATCAATAAAGATTGTTGGATTTTGTCAAATGCTTTTTCTGCATGGATTGATATGATTATGTGATTTTTGTCTCTCAATTTATTTAGGTGATGTATCACATTTATTGATTTGTGGATATTGTACCATCTTTGAATCCCCAGAATAAATCCCATTTGGTCATGGTGTATGAACTTTCTAATGTTAGATCTGATTTGCTAGAATTTTGTTTAGGATTTTAGCATCTATGTTCATCAGAGATATTGGCCTGTAGTTCTCTTTCTTTGTGGTGTCTTTTTCTGATTTTGGAATTAGGGTAATGCTGACTTCATAGAAAGAAGTGTGCCTTCCTCTTGAATTTTTGGAATAGTCTGAGTAGGTTTTAGTTCTTCTTTGAATACTTGGCAGAACTCCCCTGTAAAGCCATCCAGATGAGGGCTTCTGTTGGCTGGAAGATTTTTGATTACTGCTTTAATTTCTTCAGTAATTATGGACATATTCAGATTTTTTAATTCTACCTGATTGAGTTTGGAAGGTTGTATTTTTCTAGGACTATGTCCATCTCATCTAGGTTGTCCAGTTTGTTGGAATAGAGTTGTTAATATCATTTTTTCATAATCCTTTTTATTTCTGTGGGGTTGGTTGATACTTCATCTCTTTTGTTTCTGATTTTGTTTATTTGGGTCCTCTCTTCTTGTTTCTTGGTGAGCCTGGCTAGAGGTTCATCAATCTTGTTGATCATTTCAAAGAACCAGCTCTTGGTTTTATTGATCTTTTGTATTGTTTTCTTGGTCTCTATGCTGGTTGTTTCCATTCTGATCTTTATTATTTCCTTCCTTCTGCTTACTCTGGGCTTTTCTTGTTGATCTCTTTCTAATTTTTTGAGTTGTATGGTTAGATAATTTATTACCATCTTTTCTTGTTTTTTGAGGTAGGCCTGTAGAGCTATGAACTTCCTTATCAAGACTGCTTTCATGGTGTCCTATAGTTTTTGGATTGTTGTGTGTTCATTGTCATTTTTTACCAGGATGTTTGAATTTATTTTTTGATCTCTTTGGTAACCCAATCATTGTTTAATATCATGCTACTTTTTCTCTTAGTGTTTGATATTTTTTCATTGTTTTTATTGTAGTTGATTTCTAATTTTATGCCATTGTGATCTGAAAAGATACTTGATAATGATTCTATCTTCTTGAATTTGAAGAGACTTTGCCTGTGTCTCAATATGTGGTCTATCTTTGAAAATATACCATGTGCACTTGAGAAGAATGTATATTTGGTAGCTTTGGGGTGAAATGTCCTGAAGATGTCAATTAATTCCACGTAATCTGGTGATTCATTTAGGATTGATGTTTCTTTGCTGATTTTTTGCTTAGAGGATTTATCCAGTGGTGTCAATGGGGTATTAAAGTCCCATACTATGCTGTATTACTGTCCATCTCTCCCTTGATATCTTCCAGAAGTTTTTTTTTTATGTATTTGGGTGCTCCTGTATTGGGTGTATATATTTAGCAGAGTTATATCCTCCTGTTGAATTGCTCCCTTTAGTATTATGATTTGGCTTTCCTTATCTCTTGTTATGGCCTTCTTTTTGATGTTTAATTTGTCAGATATAAGTATTGCTACCCCAGCTTTCTTTTCACTTCCATCATACTAAATTTTTTTTCCTGTACTTTCAATATCAGTCAGTGTGACTCCTTTGTACTAAGGTGGATCTCTTGTAGAAAGCAAATATATGGATCATGTTTTCTTATCCACTCAGCTACCCTATGTCTTTTGATTGGAGCATTTAATCCATTTATGTTTAAAGTTATTATTGATAGACACTTGTTGTCATTTTTATTCTTTATGCCTGTGTTCCTTCTTCTCTTCCTATTTCTTCTTTTTACAGCAGTCCCTTTAACATTTCTTGCATTGCTGGCTTGGTGGTAATAAGCTCCCTTAGCTCTTTTCTGTCTGTGAAGCTCCTGATCTCATCTTCAATTTTGAATGATAGCCTTGCTGGGTAGAGTATTCTTGGATTCAGTTCCCTATTTTACATCATTTTGTATATTTAATTCCATTCCCTTCTGGTCTGATGTGTTTCTGTTGAGAAATCAGTTGATAGTCTCATGGGAAATCCCTTATAGGTAACTTTCTGTCTCTCTCTGGCAGCCTTTAAGATTCTTACTTTGTTGTTGGGGTTTGCAAACTTAATTATGATGTGTCTTCGTGTCGGTCTTTTTGGGTTCATCTTCTTTGGGACTCTGTGAGCTCTTTTGACTTGTGTGAGTTTTTTCTTCTTCCCAATATCAGGAAAGTTTTCTGTCATTTCTTCAAACAGGTTTTCTATTTCTTGCTCAGGTTCCTCTCCTTCTGGAACACCTATTATGTGGATGTTGTTTCATTTTGTGTTGTCCCAAAGCTCCCTTAGACTCTCCTCCTGTTTTTTAAGTTTTGTTTGAAGTTGTTGCTCTGCTTTGGTGTTTTTTCATACCGTGTTTTCTAGCTCACTGACTCAGTCCTCAGCTTCTTCTAGTCTACTGTTGATTTTTTCTATTGTGTACTTTATTGCAGCTATGTCATTATTCATTTCTTCTTGGTTCTTCATTTCCTCTTGATTCTTACAATGTTGTTGAATTTGTCTTCCATCCTTTTCAGTGTCCTTATGACCATTACTCTGAATTCTTTCTCTGACAAATTGCTTGCCTCCATTTTGTTTACTTCCTTTTCTGGTGATTCCTCCTTTTCATTGTATAGGAGCTGTTTCTCTGTCTCCTCACTTTTGCTCCTCTCCAGGTGTCTGATTATGTGGCCCACTTTCTATCATGCTGACCAAAAGGCACAAAATATAACTTGACCAGACACGAAACAGAGGGAACAAAACACGAATGCATTCACAACACCAATAACCCCAATACTGGTGACCAATCAAGAAAAGAAATTAGGGGAGATAAAAGAGCACAAAAATGATATTGAGAAAAGGAAAAGTGGTAAGAGAGAAAAGAAAAAGAAAGAAAAAAAGAAGGGGAAAAATATAAATACACATATATGGGGAGAAAACTCTACAAAACCAACAACTCAACCAAAAAATGCAAACACAGAGAAAAAAGGAGGTAAAAAAAACCCCAAAATACTCAATAAAAAATAGCAAATAATAATAATTAAAATAATAATAATAAATTATTAAATATATATACATGATATATCTTATCATGTATATACTAAAATATATACATGAAATTTATATATAAAAAACTCCCCCTTTCTTTTTTCTATCTATTTATATATTCATTTATTTTTGGGAAAAGGAGAATAGAGAGCAAATAGGCCTGAGTTTGGTGAGTATAAATAATTAAGGTATTAGTAGAAGACGAGAACATGTGAGGAAGAGGAAAAAAAATGCATAAAGTAAAAACAAAAACAAAAAACAAAGTAAGAAACAGTCAAACAAACAACAGCAACAAGAAAAAAAGTTCGTTAGCCAAGAAAGAGAAAAGAGAAGGATGCATGGACTTGGAGCAGGAGAGAGGAAATTAGATAAATGACTAAGCAAACAGAAACTATTTAATAGTAATGTGTCAGTAAAGCAGATAAAGAAGATCAACAAGGTGTTACAAGAAAGGAATCAAAAAAAAAATAAATAAAATTAAAAATGAAAGGTTAAAAATAATAATAAATAAAAATAATAAAAAATAAAGAAAAGAGAAAAAATTAGTTTCTTAAGTAAAAGATAAAAAAAATTAAAATGTGAAGTAGTGAAGTTCTTTCCCTTCGGCTGAATTTTATGTCCTATGGGGGCTGGTTTAAGACCCCTCTCTACTATTTTGTCTGCCTTGTCTCAGTTTCCTGTTAGGTAGTCAGCATTGTGTTGAAGTTCCCAGCAATCTACTTCTCCTCTGTCAGATGCCACAGCCTTGGTTTCATCCAAGCAGGATCCATCTGCCTGCTTTGTTTTTCTGCCTGCTTTCAGGCATATTTACAAAAGTGTCTATTACTGACATGGCCTCTGGATAGCGGTATTTCTGTATTAGTTTCCAGAACCAAATGGCCCCTCAACCCAGTCCCTGAGGGCTCCCTGAGGGTATTTCAAATCTTTGTTTTCCTGCCAAGCTCAAAGCTGGGTGTGGCTGTGCTGCGAGGAGGGGCCTGGTCTTCAGGAGAAAAATGTCTGTTCAGGGTTGGAGGGATCAGAGTATCCCTGAGCTGGCTTCCTGGTCAGCTCTCCCTACTTTGCTCCCCAGCTTCCACAAAACCACCTTTCCCTGCACCTCAGCCACGGTGATTGTAATTGAAAGATCCTATGCTCTGGGTTTAGCAAGTAAAAGCAAGGACAATAAAAAGACAGAGCAACCACACCGCTGCACATCTCGTCTCTCTTTCCTTGGCACTGCATGGCCAGTACAGAACTTCAGACTGCCTTTCTGGTGCCTCCTCCCATGGTTGTGGACTTAGATCTAGAGTCCCTGGCTGCCAACAGCCCTGTGGACCCCCTTCCACCGTTGAGCGCTACACGTATCCCCAAGGGACATGGAGTCGGTGCAGCATAGTCTCCCTCTGACACTCTAGTCCTGGCTGCACGCATTTCTCCCTCCAGCCCAGATTTCCGTCTCCAGGTGACCTCTGACCTTTCTGTCCATGGATTGTCTTGCCAGCTGTGTTTAATTCGCCAATTCCGGGTGGATGTTATTTGATTCAGCTGTTTCTTCTATCGGCTCTGTGAGAAGGTGCAGGACCCATCCATCTATTTCGCCACCACCTTGTCTCCCCTTGGAAAAACTCTTTAGGCATCCACAGCTGGGAGGCTGGAGTCTTGGTGTTTGTGGGCTTGTGGCGAGGCAGCAGGTACCTGGCTGGTGTGGCTGCAGGGTCCCAGGTGGTTTCTGAGGTCTCCTCAGGTGGAGTTGAGGCTGGGCTCCCAGTCACAGCCGCTCTGCCCTTCAAGGTGTTGCAGTCTCTGTGGCAGTGGTAGTAGAGGCTGCCCAGACAGGGGAGTCTGGTCTGCCAGCCCCTAACAGTCCTGTGGAGTATAACTGTCTCTCAGTCATACACACTCTCTTCCTCACTGCCTTCCTGTCGGCTGCCATCTTTGATCTCTCACACCTCCATCTTTTTAACAGACACTCCTCAGATGGTGGGCTGTTGACACCCCAATCATCACATTCTAATAGCTATGCAGCCTTTGTGAAAAAGGAGTTCAGGCATGGCCGGTGTAGCTCAGTGGTTGAGTTTTGACCCATGAACAAAGAGGTCATGGATTTGATTCACAGTCAGGGCACTTGATCAGATTGTGAGCTTGATCACCAGTAGAGAAGTTTGCAGGGAAGTGTGCAGGGAGCATCCGATTGATGATTCTTCCTCATCATTGATGTTTCTTTCTCTCCCTCTCCCTTCCCCTCTCTCTAAAAATCAATACAAAATATATTTTTCAAAGGAGTTCAGTGTTAAATAAGATTATGCACACAAGAAGCAGATGGTAGCATTCAACATATAGAAGTACTCAATAAATGATGCTTTTGTTATTGAAACTCATTATTATTCTATCACTATCATTATCATCATTCTCTGGTAAATCTTGGCAGTGGTTTGACTTAGGTCTGGTGGTCACTTTGTGGTAGGAGGGAAGGGAGATGCAGTCACACTCCCTCTTAATCAAACCTAGAGAATGATTTACTTCAAGCTGAATGAGCTCCATTTCTATAATAAGATGAAATAACCAGCGTCAGGTATACAAGATCCACATATATCTACTGCAGTACCTTTACCAACTACTTGGCCCACTTCTTGAAAATTATACATATCTATATAATATATTTTTATTTTATAGATTAATTTAAAATTAATTTATGTAATTTTACATTTTAAACACACACACATAATATCTATAT